>NC_133654.1:122532407-122832407 GCF_009905375.1 Apium graveolens
TCTCATTCTCGAAAACGTATTCCATATTGGAATAGATTCCCTTGATTCTTAGTGGCTTCTAAACTGGGACTAGTGATTTGCAATCTTCTCCAGGTGCCCTTATTTCCTTCCCATACATAAGATGTATATGGAACTTCGTCTACTTGATTCAGGATACGTTGATATTTGTTTGAAAACTTTTTGCAAAGAACGACAGTACAACGAAACGACTAGAAGGATTCGAAATTCCACAAAAATTAGAGTTGAAAAGAAAGAAGAAATAAGAATTTGAATATGAATGAGACAACCACATCGGTACTTAAGATGGCCAGTCTTTCATACCATATGGCGTACATCACATGGTTAGGTGGTGTCCCACCTGACTCTTCGTCATTCTGACAAAGTGTCTCATCATAACACTGTTTGTTCCAATCAGAAAGCAAAACTTGAGGGAAGCAAATAAATTTGAAAGGAATGGAATATCTTCCTTTTTGATATCATTATAAAGAATTAAGAAAAGAAGTTCATACATTTTTAAGAATTAAAAAGAAATATACGCGGTAACATTGAAGACAAGAACGATACCACTAGTCACCATCCACATTTCATTTGTATTCATCTTTTGAGCTCGTTCGATCATATCCCAATTGTGTCATATAAAAACTTTAGAAAGTCCGCTAAAATGTCTTCGCAACCAAGTATTATAATGAATTCTTACTTGCTAAATTTTGCGTCTTTAACATCGCATTTTCATGTATAATACCTTAACAATTCGATCATAATGGCGTTCCTACCTGGTAACTTCGAGATTCCTCTTTTAATTTAAAATAACCATGAATTGTTCAACATAGCGTCCTTTTTGCTAATAATCTTTTTCTTTTGGAAGGGTCTGGAAATCTTTCCAATCTCTTTCGATCACGCCCATGCTCTTTTTAAACCAATGAATTCTTAACTCTAATGGTCTCTGCAACTAGATAAATAATTACTCCATACACGGGTTCTATTGTTAATCTTATCAAAAAATACTTGCACCTTACTGTTAGGAATAATCATCTTCTTCATAATCGCAGGTTACTTCGTTCTTGGAATTAGCAATACTAGGTCTGAAACAGCATCTCTTCAGGTAATCCGGGTTTTCTAGCAAACAAGAAACTCAAGTAGTAACTTACCAACCAATGTTTAAAGATCATTTTATTCAAAAAGGCTTTTGGAAATTTTGTAAGGAAAATCTTTTTCGAAAACTTATTTAAAAATTTTGAAAGTCACAAATCTGGTTGTCCTTACTATATGAGTTGGTTGTTGTCCTTCCGACCTATAACAAGGTACCAAATTAATGGATCGATCATATAAAGGTCCATTCACTTCAATCTACCTTTTCTTCTTCATCATGTCCACTTACCTTCCTTAATCGACGAAACTTCAATTGTTGTCACACATTATCTTATTCGTAGCTTCACTTCAAGGCTCCCATACTGATGATACTCCCGACATTATCGTTGCAGTAGTTAAGTAGAACATGCTATCCAATAGTCAATAAGTCTATTTCATAGAACAAAGTTTGCTCGTATCACATCACATTACTTCTTTACATATCGCATTTATCATAACATCATCATTTAATTTCACAAAAATCCCAGGTTTATAATTTTCTCTCTTATTCTTTCAAAATTCCTCTAGTTCATCCCATAATTATTCACGGGTGGCATAGTCACTAAGGGCTTCTTTTAACCCGATAACAGCTATCCTCTGAAACACATAAATCTCTTCTCTAAACTTCGTCTCACCTTTATTTATAACTCAAGCGCTCACCATTTACTGTAGCTCTCAAATCCATCTTCGTAGGTACAATTGATTCCTAAGACAAGTTCTAAACTAGGGGTATAGAACAGGATGTAGGGTAAACTAAAGAGATACGCTCTCAGCCGAATGTCCAGTGAAAGAAGAATAAACAGATGGAAATTCTTGAATAGGTAATCTCGCATCAAGAGGTGGAGAAATAGCGTAGAATAGCTTGAAGAAGTGCATCCGTTATAACAGAAGGTAGTGCCATTAATACTAATGGAGGAACAAGGTACAAATCCAATTTGAGAGAAGATGACGATCCTCAAACGGAAAGCTCCAAACGATCAAATGACATCGGGAAATCAGGATCTGCCATTGCCGTTGTCTGGAAATCACGTTGCAAGTTGAGAATCCCGAATCGCAATACGAACTGTGCCGGAGACTTACTATGTACTCGCACTCATCCTCGCGACGTCTTATCTTTCTATTTCCTATTCCTAATCCTAACCCTCTACCCAATCCCGACAATCTAGGCTTGTTTCAGTGACTTATAACCTATAACTCTGATACCAACCTGTGGCGCCCTCCAAACCCGGGTCAGAAGTTTGGGGTCCACAACACATATACAATATATAAACCTGAATAAGAAATATTATTTGTAATGACCCTGCTTTAAATAACCACGGATTGCAACAGGTTATAGTGTGAAAACAAGCCACAATCTTAACCTTTATTACAACGTACCAAATCCCAACTAATTGAATTTACAATTGATAATAAAATCATTCTTACAATCTGACTATCTCTATACCGCATGAAGCATCTGCTAGCTCGATTCAGCTCAACTGGAACCTTAGTCCACACTTTGGACTGATGAACTTCACTATCATCCATATTCTTTTCAATTGTAAAATATATAAAAGAATCGCAAGGGTGAGCTATCTAGCTCAGCAAGTCATGATAACGATAACTGAGGTTAAACCATGATCAAATGAGATGATTCAAAAGAATCAAGTTTCTTTTTAACTATTCACTAGAATTGGATATTCATTTTAAGTTTTAAAAACCAAGGTTAGGCTGCTGATCAGTCACGCACTAACCCCGAGCAAGCACACAGCACTGCTCTAATTACTGGATCCAAGGCACACATTGGCCTAACTTGACCATTGGTATGGTCTGACCACGAATCTGGTTCACATATATAAAAACTATCTAATTCTAAAGCAGTTCAATATGATGACAATATGATTCAATAAAACAAGATCATAATCGATGATGGTTAAACATTTGCATAAAAAAACATAAGAAAACTCATGGATATCTCAAAGGTATATCGGGGTATGTATAAGAAACGGTTTTCAGTTTGTACAAGGGTCAGGCATCAAACCAGTAATGATTTTTCAGGATATGGTTCTTTGATGTTACTAAGAATGATTGGGTTATAAAAGTTTCTGTGTTTTCAAACCATTTTCTTCTGGTGTTTGGTAGTTAAACATTTGGGAAATAGTATCATATTTGTGTGGTTTGGTGTCTGAGGATCAACAAAGGATGGTTTACAAAGAACAAGGTTGACGGCTCAAGATCAAGAAAAATCAGGGATTCAAGGGTAAATAGTTTAATGTACTTGCAATGTAAACAAGAGTTATTTTGAATAATAGCGACATGTTATGAAATAGTTCAAAAACATTGATAAAATATTTTGAAGAAAAATTTAGAAATACTTGCCTTACAAGGCTTTACAACTATAACTGATCAACTCTGAGCCGACTTTGCTGCTCAGGCTCTAACGTCCAATCACTAGATCCCATTGGATTCGATTTCGACACTCAGGTCTTCCTGTTGGTACTGTACGGAGCTCGTCGACTGACCACTAGGTCATTTTTAGTCCATCGTCCACTTTCAGGTTCCCGACTATAACCTACAGGGTCGAAATACCCTATGTTAGACGTCTAGGTATGCTTGACATATCCTTGATACTAATTCTTACCCAACGATATTCAAACCCAACTCGTAATTATTCATATTGGAATAACACAGAAAACATTTAGGATTCACATTCTCGAAATTGATCCAGTGTTCATTTTCAGAAAATACGTATACTTGTCATTTTACGAAATTAGGGTTACTGTGTGTTGGTTAAACCTATGACACAACATACAATTAGGTTCTGTATAAAACATACGTATATGTATTTACTTATACTCGCACGACGTCCCGATAATCCTCGAATACGCTCCCGTATTTTATTTATTTATTTTTTTTAGTTCAATTTTCTCGGAAATCGGGCAGCGTCCCCTTTGTTTATCGGACTACCCGTCGAAACATCAATCGACGTCAATTCAACAACAACAACCCAATCACAACTCGCAAATTCCAATCACTGATACAATTTAGTAATCACAACCAACTTAACCATCACGATTCAATATTTACTAATTAGCTATTTCGATCCAGAATAGAAACACAACACGAATTTTATTAATAAAAATATTAGGACTCAGAATCGTGTTATCACCGTCCACCGTCGGCTCGCCGGGGCTCATCGCCGATGGCGGTAAAATTTGCAGGTACCCGATTCAATTGGGTTTCCAACGCTAAATTCTACCGATTAAAATTCCGAATAATTACGACTTCATAATTCAAATAATCATCACAATATTCATTCGAATTTTCCAAAATAATTCGAATATGTAATATGATAATAATCGAATTAATTTTAACCAAAATACCACAATAAAAAGAATCAGGAATCACAGGACCATCACCACACGTGCACACGCGCATATAACAGTACAACACACAATCGGAAACAGGAGGGACACGGCCGGAAAAGCACCGCACAGGCGGGGATACCACACACACCCGCACCTACAACTCACACTAACGCACGCACACAGGTTACACATACTAACACAAATATATACACAGGTACACATACGGAAACACATCACACACGCCTTCACAGCCACCTCGCCCGAAAGTGAGGGACGGCGGCGATCGGAACCAAAAGAACAGCGACACCGCATGCAGCACACGACAGTATACACAACAAATACGTATATATATATATATACCCGCACATAGGCCGCACCAGAGTTTTACTGAACTCACCAGAACAAGGGCGGCGACGGGGTAAAATATCAGATATGAAAACGAGAAAATGAAAGAGGGGAGAGTGATGCTGTGGAATGAAAGAAAAAGGGTGGGGTTTGGTTTTATTATTTATTTTATTTTCATTAATTCATTTTTTTTCTCAACTGTACAATGCAGTACACATGACAGTACAAGTAGTATAATCCTGAAATTCAAATATGTATATTATTGGATAATTACGAAGATTCTAAGACCCGGTTTATCCCGAAATTCGAAATTAACGAAACGAGGTGCGAATAAAACAGCCCCCGAAAATTACGAAAATATTTTTAAAATATCATAAGTATCCCGGAGTTTATAAAAACATAAATTCCGTAATTTTAACATAATTTCTGAAACACGATTTATACCCGCTTTTAATAATTAAACGAAACGACGCGCGAGTGAGATTAATCCCGAAAATTCCCAAAATAATTTTAAAATTCTTAAAATAATACGAACTTAATAAAATATAAGTTTCATGATTTTTTGAAGATTTCCATAATTAAATATGGATTTTACCATTAAACCCACTCAGAAAATCATTTATAAATAAATAATTAATGAAATATTGATTTCTCAATTTTATAAAATGCTAAAAAAATTATTGTAATCATAAAATCATAAAAACAATTTTAGAAATATTCTCAATATTTATGCAAATAAATTTGCACTGAATCCACTTTTGAAAGTGAAAACAATTCAATATGATCCCACAATTAATTGCGCAGACAACCCGAGACATCATAAATCACACCTAGATAACAATCAAACAACACATAGCGGTCATAACCAATACACATATTTTAATTTAATAATTTCCATAATAATCACATATTTAAATAATTCAAAAATACACGGGTTGTTATATCTGATGTCACTGAAACTGTGGTAACTACTCCAAGGGAAAATACACATGTTCAGGGGGAGCAAGCTAATGATCCTACCACATCTCAAGACTCTCAAGAAGCATCAGAACCTGTCACTGGTTCTTCAAGTTCTGATTCATCAAGTTCTGATGAGCTAAATTCTTATAATTCTGGAAACTCTGATTCTTCAATTCTTGAAGGATCCAACTCAAATTCTGAAATTTCAGAGAGCATAACTTCAAGGGGAGCATCAGAAAATACTGATGGAGACAACATGGATCATGGGGGAGGATCCAGTTCTAGAGATCAACTTCCATCTGCAAGGAAGTGGACTAAATCCCACACACTTGACTTAATCATTGGAGATCCTGAAGCAGGTGTCAGAACTAGAACAACAACATCAAATGAATGTCTCTATCATTCTTTTCTATCTAAGACTGAACCAAAGAAACTAGAAGAAACTAGAAGAAGCTCTTCGAGATGGCATAATTACAAGAAACAAAGCAAGGCTGGTTGCTAAAGGTTACTTTCAATAGGAGGGTATTGATTATGATGAAACATTTGCTCCAGTTGCTAGATCGGAAGGCGTAAGAATCTTTTTGGCTTATGCTACTCACAAGAAGTTTAAAGTCTTTCAAATGGATGTGAAAAGTGCTTTTCTCAATGGAGAATTGGAAGAAGATGTATATGTTGAACAACCTCCAGGCTTTGTAGATCCAAAATTTCCAAATCATGTCTATAGGCTTGACAAAGCACTTTATGGCCTTAAGCAAGCTCCAAGAGCATGGTATGAGACTTTAGCTCAATTCCTTCTGGAAAGTGGATTTAATAGAGGAACAATTGATAAAATACTATTCTACCTCAACCATGGAAATGACTAACTTTTGGTACAGATATATGTTGATGATATCATTTTTAGTTCTACAAATGCCAAACTCTGTGAAAGGTTTGCAAAGCTAATGCAGTCAAGATATCAAATGAGTATGATGGTAGAACTTAGCTATTTTCTGGGACTTCAAGTTAAGCAAAATGAAGAAGGTACTTTCATAAATCAATCCAAGTACACCATAAATTTACTCAACCAAGTAAGATAAAGATACTGGAGCATTAGTAGATATTACTAAGTACAGAGGTATGATTGGCTCTTTACTCTTTTTTTTTGCTAAGTTAAGTATATATCAACAAAAACAAAGAACGAAACAAAGACAAGAAGGGATCTACCCTAAGCTCTATGACAAGCCATAGAGAAAACTATCTATAACCAATCTTGTAACACCCCCAAATCCGGGGTCGGGGATACGGGTTGTCACGAGTTCCATTTCCCTTAATAACACCCAATCTTAATAAATAATCAACTACTCTGTACTGTGACCCCACAATAAACACACACACCACAAGTTATAGTCTCAGAGATGAATATCCAAAAATGATCACAAGTCATTTTATTCCACAATTATATGCCAATACACCTTAAACAGGTTTCTGAATAAATTTACATTTCTTTGCCATTATTACAATTGATAAAGATACATAAGTCTGGTACATCAAAAGTTGAAAGCCTAGCCTATTGGTAGTTCCTACCTTAGCTACAGCGACATCAACGCCTATAGGAAACTACGGAACATTCCCTAATCGATTGCGAATCAGGAGCTTGGTCCTGTTCATCTTTTCTATCTGTTGTTGTGTGATGAAAGAAGAAAGCAAGGGTGAGCAGCAAGCCCAACAAAATAATATGTATAATGATTAACAATATATGAGCCTTCTCATAGTACTCATGAAAGTCTTGGTCAAAAGAAATGAACCAAGTTTGACCTCTTAATGTGACGAAGTCGCAAAATATTCAGTATATATACTTATATACTTTTCAAAATCTTTGAAATCCTCTGTCATGTATAATATACATAGAGTTCCAGTTTATAACTGTATAAAAATATCGTTGCAAGGTGATCTCATATATCTAACCTTGTCTCAACGTTTTTCTGAAAATCTTTGACATGCACAAGATAATCATTTACTAGATACAAGTTTAAAAGATGAAGTTACAAGATACTCTAATATACTTATATCTTTTCCGAATACTACTTGAACTACCACCGTTCAATGTATAAATAGTTCATCCCATAGATTAAGCTATAAGACAAAACTTGTATAGAATCAATCTTTAAAATATCATCAAAATAAAATGAAGTTATGAGATACTTCATTTGATGCACACATCATTTTGAAAACTTGACCCTGCCAACACTCAACAATTGCCCAACCGTAGCCTTTCTATCGAAGTTCTCTGGGTAGTGTTGCAGAAATATCCAATTGGAAGATGAACTCATTACGGGAGTTTGCCGCGCCAGGAAGACCACTTACGATGATCAGTCATAGTAGTACAACCCCACCATTTTCTACATGTAGAGGTGAACCTGTCGGATTTACTTGTCAACCGAACACTAGACTCCTAAGGAATGGACCGTCTTAGCGGAACTTCCAGGCCATTTTGGGCCAATAATAAAAGGTTGGGCCGGCGCCACTCGACCACTTACGCCACTCCTAGTTCAGATGAAATCCATGACTCTGAAACGTAAAGCTCGTCCCCCCTTTCCCCAAGTAGAAACTTGTTGATACGGCTCCACCAAGAAGTCGTATCTAGTTGGAAAGGAAAACTCACCGATATTTCCCAGGCGATGCCTGTTAATGGATTAACTTGTTCCAAAAATTTTACTTCCCGAGTGTTGGGTAAGTAATCAAAATTCTTTTATCAAGACAGCAACCTTGTTGCGAATATAAAACACACCACAGAGCCGGATCCCTCAGGTTTTGAGCGAGTATTTAAATCCCCTTCGAAAGGAGGATCTTAAATATAAAAATGAGTTTTGGGATCCGCTCTAAATTTTAAAAATCATTTTGAACACTCGCAAAACATTTTTGAGAATGTTCCGAGTGATGGTGATTTAACAAAATAAATTAGTCCCAATATATTAGAAAATATATGAATATTATTATTTAAATAATATTCTCACAAAGAATAATCTTTATAAAAATAATTGAAGTAGAAGTTTTAAAACTTATACTTGAAATGAATATTAAATAACCAAAGATATACTTATACGAAAGTACTATCTTTATTTGAATAATCAAAAGTGAGTTTGATTATCGACACCTTATTCTTTATTAAAATAAAGAATATATCTCAGCAAATAATCGGAGTCATAGATCCTCAAATGAATATTCAAATAATATTCAATAAATGAAATAAGCTGAGTCATAAGCCCTTGAATGAATATTCGAAATAATATTCAATAAATAAATAAGTTGAGTCATAAGCCCTCGAATGAATATTCGAAATAATATTCATTAAATAATATAAAGTTATCGAATAAACCTTATTCGATTAATAGTTTTGAAAACTATAACCATATATATATAAATATATATATATATATATATATAAAATCTACTCGGGATCCTCGACTCCCGATTTTAGAAAATGTTTTCACCTTTGGGTCCCTATACTAAGGGTATATGCAAATTACCGCTATTCTCTAGCATAGGTATTATCAACTGAACCAACAAATATATATGGCAAGAATACGAAACAGGCATGCATATGTACCATATCACATGCTACAATATATCGCAAGAATTTGCTAATTTAACCATCATGCATCTATCACAAGATAATGCATATACAAGTGTATACATCACAACAACAGTATAACGGATAGAAAACTTGCCTGAGTGCTCCCGGATAGACTTAAGCTTAGAGTGGGTCCGATAACCTATGAATAACAACATAAGTCGGAATTAGACCCCGGTCGCTTAAGAAACTAGACTTTAACCATTTAGAGTCCTAATGTTCGCTTTCGCGCTTAACGATTCACTTAATTCGCTCGAGTACCCGTGGCTCCACCATTTTTAATAAATTTACCATTACGAGTTTTAAGGCGATTCTTTCGCAATTGTCTTACCAACTGCCTATTACACCTTACATAAATGTTTCTTAGCCCAATTAGTCATTTAAGGTCCTTTACCAAGGTTTCAAAGTAAGGCGAGGGGTAATGATTCGTTCGCGAAACGTCGTTACTTAAAACGGTCGTTTCTCCTAAACCGTACATCGGAATCAAACGAACTACATATCAAAACGAAGCTCGTAACATGTACTATCTAAACATGGATATGGTAAAAACCTAACAGTGAGTTCAAGGGTTCTGAAGTTAAGAACAAAAACAGTCTACGGTAAATCGGGCATTACGACGGCTATGTTTACGCGATTTCCCAAATTTATACCATTCCAAATCCACCACAATTCAACCCCAATTCACAACCAAATCAAAACTCCATCCATACTACATCATAACAGCCCCAACAACTCAACATTAAAAATTTATACTTATTCCCCACATGAACTAAAAGCTTTACTTAAGTTCTTTAACTAATTATCAAGATTTACAACTCCAAAAACACCACAAAACCAACTAATCTCTACAAACTCAACCAAACTTTAAACAAACAAGCATCATGCTTCACATATATCATATCAATTATATTCATTCCTAATTACTCAAAACTAAAGCTAGGGTTTGGAGTTTATACCTTCCTTGGAGAGTGGAGAATCAAGAGAATGGCTTGGAATCACCCTTAAAGTCCTTATCCAAGCTTAAACTAAACAAAACTTCAAGAACAAAAATTTTAGTTCTTGAAAAACACTATTCACCATCTTCTTCCATGATTTATTGGAAGAGATTGTGAAGGAATTAGAAGCTTAAACTTATAGGACATCCATATCTATGTACAAGGAACCTTAGATAATTACCTCACTAATTAACAAGCCTTGGATCTAGAATTTTGGAAATTTCTTCTTTGAAAAAGAAGAAAAGCCGAGAGCAAGCTTAGAAGAAAGAGAGATTTTTGTGTTTTTTGCTTTGATTTGTTTTTTGGTTGGTTGTTTTTGTTTTGTTTTTGGGTAATTACCTTTCTAACCTTGACTTTGTGTGGTTTTAAATCAACCACATCTCCTTCCCCTTATGTCATGCTTATGTCATGCTTATGATGTCATCATCCCTTACTTGCCCTCTTCTTATTGGTTGGATGACCTCATCATCCCTAACCTCCTTGATTAACTTCCTAATTGTTTGCCTAATGACCGCTGATCTGTTATACGGTTCGCTTAACTTTCGTTTTCGTTTATCGTTTGGGGGATCATACCCGGGATCTTATTACTTGGGTTTCCTTAACCTTTCTCAATACATTATATTCCTTTTATGATCCTCTCTTATAATCTTTTAATTTAAATCCTTTTTATCCTGTGACCTTATACTCAATTCTTTCCGTATCTAGTGGATTTCCGGGAAAAATCAAAGTGTTCGGAATTGGATTCTGACGATCTTTACATACACTTATATACGACATAGAGTACTAATAATATCCCAGAAGATCAATAACAGAACCCCTACATAGTGTGGCATGAAATGTTTTCTCATTCAGCAAAAACACTATTCATAAGGGTTTCAAAAATTTTCCAAAAATTGGGGGTTATTACAGTCTCCCCTCCTTAAAAGAATTCCGTCCCGGAATCAGATAGAAAATGAATAGGGATACTTTCTTACTCTCGAGTAAATTTTCCCACATTGTGGTTCTTCCATCAAACTCAGAATAGTTTGATAACACTTCTCCTAAGCACTTGTTCCTTTTTACTCTATAACCCTTCCTGGTTGCTCCATATAGGTTATGTCGGGTTGCATGTCTATGTGCTCATATGCCCCTATTTATCTGGCATCTGAATTATACTTCCTTAACATTGATACGTGGAACACGTTATGACTTGCTACATGTTCGGGGGTAGGGCTAGCTTATATGTTAACTTCCCAATACGTCTTAATATATCCAAGGGTCCAACAATTCGCAGGCTTAGCTTTCCTTTCTTTTTGAACCTCATCAATCCTTTCCAAGGGATACCTTTAACATTACTAGGTCCCCTATTTCCTATTCTTTGTCCTTTCGTGTCAAATTAACATATTTCTCATGTCCATCTTGGGCTACTACCAGCCGTCCTCTGATTAGATCTATCATATCCTTGGTCCTTTGGACTACTACTGGTCCGAGCATCTTGCGCTCTACAACTTCATCCTAACATAAGGGAGATCGACATTGTCTTCCCTCAAGGATCTCATAAGGCGATATCTCAATACTGACATATGATCTATTGTCGTAAGAAAACTCAATCCGTGTTAAGTGATCATTCCAAATTCTTTCAAGTCTATTGCACAGACTCTCATTATAGCTTTTAGCATTAGAGCTTTTACTTCTCAATACTTATTCTTTTCCAGTTCGTAATCGCTACTACCTTCCGTTCCTAATATTATACTGGTTATACTTTTGCTCGTTAGCATTCTATAACCTTTTAATAATTGCGTCAACCTTAGTATCACGAACATGTTTCCATTCCGAATACCACCATTTCAGCTGTTTCTATTTTCCAAAGTTTGATCAATCATATAGGAGTAAAGGAATTTGTTGAGAGATCACTATGATCATGAACACTTGTTTCATTGCATAGTTAGTACAGAAGGTGGCCGGCCTTTAGTACTTGACAATCAATTAAACAACATGTGGTATCCTACTAGGCTTCTATCACACAGATAGATAGTCATTCGGCAATACCTCCCCTTCTGGAAGGGTTGTTCTTCTCAGCTTACATGAAATGAAAAGAAGAGAAAAGAACGAATTGAAGAGAATTGTATATATGAAAAAAAATATACTGCCACAAAACATCTGGCTTGGAACCTACCTCTAAAATATAGAGGTTTGTCATAGGAGAACAAAACATATGTGTATATATATCAAGTATTATCGCATCGCATTTCACATGCTTAATATTTATTATTCCACCCATCATTCTACGGACCCATGCTCTTCCTCGAGCTTATACTCAATCACCTTTGAAACTCCCCCGACATCGAAAATCGAATCTGGAATCTCATTTTATACATCATCGTTAATATAATTATATGCTTGCACCGCAACCTTCCTCGTATAGTAATACGACTCTCTATTGATAAGAAAGAATAAATATTCAATAGGTAGATACTCTACTTAATTAGTCTATCAATGATAACTTATACACTACCACGACCCGATTAGTGGTACTCAATCTCAACACCCATTCCAATACAACTCTCACGGTTGTAATCAGCTCATTACTCGCAGAATCATTGCTACCTTACTATGGTCCACCACTGACCTACTGTAGTCATTCATTTTCCATGAAGTCTTAATAGCTAACCATACGGAGTCCATACATCTCGTATCTAATTCTTCTAAGGAGGTAACATGATCACCGTTCATGATTCATGAAGAACACTCCTGAACTTGACGTACTTTCATGACATGAAGTAGATAAAATTGCAGAAGAGTTTCAGTCAAAGCAACGATAGCAGGTTAATACCATTCTTAATCGTATGCCTTCAATTGAAGACTTAACTCAAAGGTTCGTTTAGTCCTTTTTGAAATATGGTCCTGGATTATTCTCAAGATAGTACCTTCTGAGATAGATAGCCCGCTCATGGCGATTACACGAATTAAACCTTTACCAACTACTATTACGGTTGGGTATTGCATAGTCATCAGAAGGAATGTCAATCTTCCAAACCATAATACAATCTGCATAGCTTTAACCATCATCACTGTATTCCTTTGGCACAAGCGCCTATAATTATCCTTGAATCGTTCCTCCTGTATTCCCTAGATACATGGCATATCAAGATACCATTTATTAATACCAGAATCATTGTCTATATACTTCCGAAAAAAAAAATTCTCCACTGATTCTTAAAGGTTGTTATTACCTTAATCCTTTCCAATTCATACTGTCAAAACTCATACTATCCCTATTAAGGGTGAAATGCCAACCTTTATGCATTCCCCTAGGATTCGTTTTAAGTTACCGATGTTCTATCCTTAATTCCGCCTTTAAAAAGGTACATGCATCCTTCCATGGATAATTCAAGTCATATATCCCTGATAAGGGTGTCTTAATCAATCATTCCCACCTCGATAGTATATGCCTAATTTCACAATAACATCTGTATTCCAAATGAGGTTAATCAATATGGCCTCCAAAAGATAACAACGGTTATCCGCTTTTCTTGCCTAATCTGGTAACGATAACAAGGATGTTCTGGAAGATATTGGTCGTGTTCAACGTGAACTTCTTCTTAATAATTCCTTATTTACTTTTGTTGTTTATCTCAACAGTCATCTCAATGTTGGGATATCTTTCATACCTGGTGTCTCCCTTTCTGGGTATCATGCCACTGGTCTTACACTTCACCTTCTTGAAGGTCACTTCCTTCATCCAATTTTCTTAATTTCTTACTTTCTTGTCTCTTCAGTCTATCCGCGTCTCATTATTTATCCTTCGAATTATCTCAAGGTTTCCTCAAATCCTCCCAACTTACAGGGGATAAAATATATGTATCTCTTATGCCCTCAACCATCAATTTTAACTCATGGGGAATCACCCCCATCCTGACGAATGCATACTTTTCTATTATTATTGCTACGAGTCTTTAGGGTTTCCTCATACCCAACTCCCTTATCATACCTCAAACTCTATTGCCTTTATATTCCTTTCCACTTCAGTTTCTTTTTATTTTCCTTTCTCTTACAACCATTACATGAACCAACATAACATAAGCATTGATTTCAAACATCCCGTCATTCTGGATTCGTGTCCTCAGAACGAATCTTGACAACCTTTACAACTTAGGTTCATAATTCATCATACTCGTCCGCTTTTGTTCTGGCTCTAAAGCTTTTACACTACCTCCATAACCTTGGGAAGTACTTTCCCGAAAACAATTGTCTAAACTTTAATCAATTTATTATAACCCCTGGCTCCGTGCCTTTCTTGGCCTTTCACCAACGGGTGGCCTCTCTCTTAGGAGGGTAAGTGACAAAAACAGTCTTTTGTGATTCGTCAATCATTTAGAATCTCAAATGATTCCTATATTTCCTTTAGTCAGGCTCTTGCCTCGACTGGGTCAACCTGTTCCTTGGAACTCTAAGAGCTTAGCGACTTAAAGGTCATGAAAGAATTTCCTACCGCATTATTTCTTCAAGGTGGTGGTTGGGGATAATAGTCTAAGTCCTTTTTAGACAGGTCCATAAATTACCGTATAGGAGTACCGTCTCGGGTCTCCTTTCCTTACTCGACTTTTTGTTTCCTTAGTATGAAATGTTTCATCCTTCTCCCATACTTGGGGTTATCTTATACGTTAAAATCCTCATTTTCCACTTCATTATGTTATGGGTTCCTTCTATCTTGATGGCGTCCTCCCTGACTATCACATTCAGGGTTTGCCCTTAATCTTATTCCTTAAACTATGACTTTCATCTAAGATCTCATCTTTAAGCTCTTGAACATTTGGAACCCAAATTCTGTAGAAATACCTCATTATTCCCTTATCATTTTTCTCGATATTAATCTTTCATCTGATTGTTGGCTCTCTGCCTTCATTCATCACTTTTTCTGGCACAATATGTTCTTTTCCAATAATTCGGGCTGTATCGCAATCTCAAACAGCTTTTCGGTACCGGCTCCGGTTACCTTCACTCCTATTTCCATTTCTCAAAATCTCTTATAAACTCTCCCAAAGACATTATTATCTTGAGTCTCTCCTTTTTACTAAGGGCATCAGCCACCACATTGGCTTTCCCCGAATGATAAAGAATCTCCCACTCATAATTCTTGATTAGCTCTAACCGCCTCCTCTGGCATATATTGAGCTCTTTCTACGGGAAAATGTACTAGAGTACTTATGGCTTAGGTAAATCTCGCACTTCTCTCCATACAAGTAGTGCCTCCAATATTTAGGGCAAAACTATTGCCACGAGCCCAAGCTCATGGGTGGGTATATCGAATTTAATATTCCCTTAATTGTCTTGATGCGTACGCGATTACCTTGATGTGCTGTATAAGAAGCACCCTAATTGTGAAGCGTCACTACACTTCACAAAATCTCATTTTCCATCCGGCAACGCCAACATAGGGAACGTCACCAACCTTTGCTTCGGTTCTTAAAAGTTGTTCTCGCATTTCTCTGTCCATTCGAACTTCTCAGTCTTACGACTAAGCCGCGTTAAAGGGCTACTATCTTTACAAACTTGAACAAACCTCTGGTAATGACCGGTGTTGGGTCCCAATATGTTTGTAGAAGGGGGGTTGAATACAAACGTTACCAAATAATCGAATAAAATGCGGAATAAAAAATGTGAAACAAAATTCAAGTTAAATAAAAATATTATTAAACTTGAAATGTGTTACAACAACTGTATCGATTACAAGGTATTAATCTCAAATCAATTATCACAAATCTAGAATAAATTCGACATGAACTTTTTCTATTTTTGCAATAATTAGAATCAAATGCTAAACGCGATTTGAGATTAAGTTCTAGGGATTTTAATCCGCTCGATTGATACACAAGAACAAGATAAATAATTCTAGTGGTTTGGATTTAACA
The DNA here is from genome assembly GCF_009905375.1 of Apium graveolens. Taxonomy (NCBI): domain Eukaryota; kingdom Viridiplantae; phylum Streptophyta; class Magnoliopsida; order Apiales; family Apiaceae; genus Apium; species Apium graveolens. The sequence continues at coordinate 122,548,684 of NC_133654.1, forward strand.
TTAACAAACTAGAAATTGATCTTGAATTTCTGCAGATGAAGAATGATATTTTTCAGAGGCGGCTGCTTTCTTTTGTTCTTGTATTTTGATTGAGATAAAAATGATATGCTGCTTCTCTGCTTCTATTTAATCAATCAGCTGAATCAATTGAATTGGAATGACAATCCTTTAAGCTTGCAAGACTTTCGGTAGGACAATTGAATGAACTAGCAAGACAATCTGAATGAACTAGCAAGACAATCAGAATGAACTAGCAAGACAATCATCCTCCTGATGTAACTTTCGGTGTGACAATTGAATATGGCCTAGCATGACAATCGGTATGACAATCCTGATTGTCATGCTAGTTCATTTTCAATTGTCTTGCTGATTTAATGCTTGAATTTAATCCAATTAAGCTTCTGAAAATTCCTAAAATTCCTAGAATTAATTCAGAATTAATTAATCAATTAATTCAATTAATAAATAAATTATTCTTCGCAGATATAATTTATTTTCTTAATTAAATTAGATGACTTAATTAATTAATAGAGAATTAATTCTAGTCTTGAGCAGCAACCATTCTTCTGCAAATCTTCTGAAAATCACTGAAAATTATGAATCAATTCCATCACTTCAACGTTGACACTCGATGTACTGTCTGGTTCATGAGTGACTAACTTCCGTGACGTTTCTTCATGTCTTGACTCTGACACTTTGATTTTCTTCAGATTAAATCCTTGTAATTTATTGATACCCTGATGAGATCTCTGTCACTTGATCAAATCCACGATCTTGATTTATATCACTGAGGCATGATCAACTTCTTGAACTTCTTCCAGTGAATTAACTCCTCAAGTCTGTAGATGAACATTGTCTCTGAATCCTTTGACAGATATTACTTTGCGAGATCTCTCTGACGGTCGATCCACTATTTACTTATTACATTCTTATTTGAGTTGAGTTGAATCCTCGAATATACAAATAGGCTATGACATATGACTTACAATCTCCCCCTATTTGTTTGTTAGACAATAACACACAAATACCTAGAGGATAACTCAACTAACAAATAAGAAAAAGATATAAACATACATGCAAAGTAAATAGCAGAAAATTTCTGGATGAGATTTAACATTTTCCAGATTTCAAGTAGATGTTCCTCTAGACTGAACATATCTTCAAGTAGTTTCATCTTCATTTGTACAACCACATTTCCCTGTTGAGAATCCCATATCTCTTGCTTCTCCCCCTATGAGAATCAACTGATTAAAGAAGATCACCTTCGTTTTACCACCTCTCCCGTACAATAGGATCCGCAGATAAAAACCAATGGTACTCCCCTAACAGCTTCTTCCCTTACTAGGAAATCACCTTGTGTTTACCACCTCTCCCGTACAATAGGATCCGTAGTTAGAAACAACAATGGTGTGGTGTAGTGTACATTTTTAGGATCTTTTTCTTCCTCCTTGCTATTTCTCCCCCTTAGTTGAGGAATCCTCCAAACTATTTCTTAAGCTTTTATCTCCCCCTTAAAGAAGGAATGTATGCCGTCGTCTGAAGGAGTTCTCATATTTCACTTGGTTGGAAAAGAAATAACAAGTAGTTTCTCTTTCTACCTCACTGTGAGTGTGTGATTCTGTTTAGTGTACCTCACATGTGTTTCACTCTTCTCTCCACTCGTGTTTACACTCATTCTCACAAGTGTATCACTCTTCTCTCATAGCTCCATAATCCAGCTGTACCTGCGAGGAAAATCACCTTAGCCATCCTTAAAGGAGGTCATAGGTGGTGCAATGGGAGTTCGCAAATCCCCATCCTTGTTAAACTCGTCAGATGAATCTGAGTCATAATTTACAAGTTGCTAGTTTCCCTTTTAGGGTTCCAGATTTGAATTCTGGGAAGGTAAACAATGATCCAACAAATTTAGCATAAGGATCAAAGTTCCCTTCTAATGTCTGTGAAGACATTTCCTTGTGACTTATCAGGTAATATCTGAATCATTGTCAACAAGTTGCCAATCTGCACCTATGTCAGATCCACTATCCGCAGATGCATCCAGGGGATTTAAGCCTGGGGAGGTAGACACTGACCACTGACATATGGCTTTTGGATCAGTATCCTCTCCTAACACCTGTAAAGGCAATTGGTCCACTAACGAACCTTGAACAATCGAATCTGACCTTAAAATGGTCGAAACTCTTGTTTCCGTCAACTCATCCTTTGTGTGTGTAACCTCTCCTTGTGTATCAAGAATTGATTATGTTTGAAGTGGTGACACTACATCGGATACCTTGGCCGACAGGCAAAATTCAATAGACTCACCCTGTTGAGAGAATGAATCTAGTAACTGTTTTTGTGCCTTTTCAGCCATTACATCTTTTTGAGAAGATGTATGGGGGCTAGCAGTTGTCTCGGTTTAAATACTACTCATCTATGTATGAGACAGAGCCACTGGGTTGACTACAGAACCTTCCTTATGTGGTGCACTAGGCACTATCTCCCTCACGCTCATTCATACTATATTTAGTGGTAAGAGAGTGTTGGTTGGTTCTGTTTTTGTGTTTGTCTTTACAGTCTGGGATAGACGTTGTGGGTTTTCAACCTCATGACTGTTAATGAAAGAAAGCCATTGGAGACTGAATCTGTAACACAGAATATATGGTAATAGAGAGAAAATGATTTACAATAGTGATTTCAAAAGATTTTACATGACATAAGAAATCACTAATGTAGAAAGAAGTTTGATTTTGTTTTTCAATATGAATGAGTTTTTGATAAAACATTGATCACTTAGGGTAAAGTCTAAGTAATTCTCATTCATGTCAAAAGCTTACAAATATCTGCACCATAATGTTAACAACATATCATTGACCGATACTTGTCAAGTACTTTAGATACTAATTGTTATGTTGCATAATCAATATACCACTGCACATATAAAACAATATGATTGTGCTTAGTGATAAAATAGTTATAAATATGACGACTCTACTAGTTCATATAAGATTACAACTTCTGTTAGAGTGCCATACCATGTCCTTGACGATTGCTTGAGCAGTATACTAGTTCATACCAACCTGAAGTGAGATTATGAAGAAGAGATTGCATAGTCCAATAGATCTGCAGCTGCAAAGTCCATGAACTGTGGTGCACTGACTTCCTCTTTTAACTCACCAATCAGGAGTACACTTGTACACATCTTACTAGAGTACAATTCCAAGTGTAATGTGCAGCAGGTGCCTGATATGTCATAATATTCTCAAGTCTCGTCACTGGTGCTATATGTTAGATACTGCTTCCTGATAATAACCTAGCACAATATACAAAATTACAATGATAACATTCTCAGCTTGTAAACAGCCATATCCCTCAGATAAACCTTTGCTGTTATCTCCAAAGGTAACCAGGGGGCCAGCTTTCTCAACCACATTTGATAGCAGGGCTCTATCTCCGGTCATATGTCTTGATGATTCACTGTCAAGAATCCACACTACCGGTTATACTTGTTTAATGCCCTGCACTACAAATGGATTAGACCTTCTTCGGAACCCAAACTTGGTTGGGCCCGGCATACTTGTAGAACTGTCCTTTGTCAGGCAAAACAACATTTTTAATTTTAACGATCTCAACATCCTCAATGACTGAACATTTGACCTTGTAAATAGCCTTAACAAATTTCTGTTTAAGCTTAGGCACAAATGTCTCCTTTCTAGCCTTAGAAGGACTAGCAGTCTTAGACCTATCATGCTTCTTGTTATTCACATGCTGACGAGGAGTAGTCTTATCATTAGACACATGCTTACCATTAAAATAAGCATACATCATATTAAAAGCACAAGACATACAATTAGCAACACCACATGCTTTATGAGAGTGATTAACAGCAGGCAATTTATGCATGGTAGACATGGCATTATTGTTATCCAACTCATGTGTGTCTGAGTTAGTCTCAGTTATTTTCACAACTTTGACTGGAACTTTCGACTCACTTGACTTGGAAACAATCTTCTCATTAGCATGATCTTCAGCACGTATTTCTTCATGAATAACAGAAGAGGTCGCATCAAATGGTTCAGCAATTGATGCTTTATAGAGGGGTTCATCAACACCCTTAAGCACATGTGGTACTTCCCTCCCTTTAGCACATACATGAGGAGGGGAGTTTATGCCTAATTCTCCAATAGCAGCATTGTAATCATAACCTATTCCAGATGTTTGATTAACAGCTTGCTTACTGTAGAACTCTTTAGCCTTCGAACAAGAATTGAAGTAGGCTCTAACCTTAGTCTCAAGACCGGTGATCTTGTCTTTGAGAATAGTTTCGAGTTTTCTATAACAGTCAACTCTATTCTCTAGAAAAGATACCTGTTCTTTTAATTTGTCTTGATTAATGTGCACAAGTCTTAATTCATTGACCTCTTTCTCAAGGTCTGTGATCTGTAAACTTAACAGTTCATTATCACGACGTGCACAATCTAAGTTACCTCTTAGATGATAAACCATTTCAGCATCAGAAAGTTTTACCTCTATTCTTGACGATGAAGCTTTTCCATCAATAGCCATAAGAGCAAGATTTCCTTCATCTTCATCTTCACTGTCAGTATCATCCCAGCTTCTTCCCTTTGCCAGATAAGCCCTTTCAGAGTTCTTTCTTACTTGCTTTGGCTTCCTACATTCTATGGCAAAGTGTCCCAACTCATTGCAGTTATAGCATCTAATGGTGCTTCGATCAACCATCCCTGTTTTGTACCCACCACTGCTGGTGTTAGAGGATGAAGATCCACCTTTCTGGAATTTGTTGTAGTTGGACTTGTACTTAAGCTTGGGATTCCTCCTGAATCTGACATGGGAGAATCTCTTGACAATTTGGGCCATTGATTCATCTTCCAATTGCTCCAGCTCTTCCAAGGAATAAAAATCATCACTTGATTGATTTGTAGTAGGAGGATCATATTCTGCTACTAACTCATTTTCCTCACCCTTGGAAAACTGTACCATTCTTTCTAACTGTTGAGATTGTTGTTGTTGTTGACCTTCAGCTACAAGTGCAGTAGATGTGCTGACCATTCTATCCTTCCCGTAGACTTCCTTCTGTTGAATCTGCTCCAACTCATAGGTTTTTAACACTCTATAGAGCCTGTCCAAAGAAATCTCACTCAGATCTCTAGCTTCTCTAATGGCAGTGATTCTATGTTCAAGATGAGCTGGCAGTGTTAAAAGGAACTTTTTGTTGACCTCCCTGATTGAATAATACTTTCCATTGATGTTCAGGTTGTTGATCAACGCATTGTACCTCTCAAACACTTCAGTAATTCCTTCTCCTGGATTTGATTTGAAATGTTCATATTCAGAGGTAAGGATTTCCAACTTGTTCTCCCTAACTTCCTCTGTGCCTTCATTAATCACCTCAATAGTTTCCCACATGTGTTTGGAATTTTTACAGTTCATCACATGTCTGTTCATCAAGGGATCAAGGGAATCAATTAATATTAATTGAAGGCTGGCATCCAAGGAGGCTTCTTCCTTCTCAGCAGGAGTAAAATCTTCAGGCTCTTTTGGATAGGTTCTAGCTTCAGTAGTCACCATACCATCTATTATTACCTCCGGTTCAATAACCATCGGAGTTTTTATACCCTTCTTTAACAAGTTTGAATATTTGGGATTTGCAACTTGTAAAAATAATAGCATCTTCTTCTTCCACATGATATAATTCTCTTTATCAAATTGTGGAATTTTAACGGTTCCAACTTTATGTGAAGTCATTATGAATTTTTGAATAAATAAAAATTCAAGGAGTTGAAAAATCACAAAAGTCTAGGATCTTGATTTGTTCGTTAATCAGAAGGCTCTGATACCAATTGTTGGGTCCCAATATGTTTGTAGAAGGGGGGTTGAATACAAACGTTACCAAATAATCGAATAAAATGCGGAATAAAAAATGTGAAACAAAATTCAAGTTAAATAAAAATATTATTAAACTTGAAATGTGTTACAACAACTGTATCGATTACAAGGTATTAATCTCAAATCAATTATCACAAATCTAGAATAAATTCGACATGAACTTTTTCTATTTTTGCAATAATTAGAATCAAATGCTAAACGCGATTTGAGATTAAGTTCTAGGGATTTTAATCCGCTAGATTGATACACAAGAACAAGATAAATAATTCTAGTGGTTTGGATTTAACATTAACAAACTAGAAATTGATCTTGAATTTCTGCAGATGAAGAATGATATTTTTCAGAGGCGGCTGCTTTCTTTTGTTCTTGTATTTTGATTGAGATAAAAATGATATGCTGCTTCTCTGCTTCTATTTAATCAATCAGCTGAATCAATTGAATTGGAATGACAATCCTTTAAGCTTGCAAGACTTTCGGTAGGACAATTGAATGAACTAGCAAGACAATCTGAATGAACTAGCAAGACAATCAGAATGAACTAGCAAGACAATCATCCTCCTGATGTAACTTTCGGTGTGACAATTGAATATAGCCTAGCATGACAATCGGTATGACAATCCTGATTGTCATGCTAGTTCATTTTCAATTGTCTTGCTGATTTAATGCTTGAATTTAATCCAATTAAGCTTCTGAAAATTCCTAAAATTCCTAGAATTAATTCAGAATTAATTAATCAATTAATTCAATTAATAAATAAATTATTCTTCGCAGATATAATTTATTTTCTTAATTAAATTAGATGACTTAATTAATTAATAGAGAATTAATTCTAGTCTTGAGCAGCAACCATTCTTCTGCAAATCTTCTGAAAATCACTGAAAATTATGAATCAATTCCATCACTTCAACGTTGACACTCGATGTACTGTCTGGTTCATGAGTGACTAACTTCCGTGACGTTTCTTCATGTCTTGACTCTGACACTTTGATTTTCTTCAGATTAAATCCTTGTAATTTATTGATACCCTGACGAGATCTCTGTCACTTGATCAAATCCACGATCTTGATTTATATCACTGAGGCATGATCAACTTCTTGAACTTCTTCCAGTGAATTAACTCCTCAAGTCTGTAGATGAACATTGTCTCTGAATCCTTTGACAGATATTACTTTGCGAGATCTCTCTGACGGTCGATCCACTATTTACTTATTACATTCTTATTTGAGTTGAGTTGAATCCTCGAATATACAAATAGGCTATGACATATGACTTACAACCGGCCAATCCTACCTCTGGGAGTTGCCCTAACCATGGTCATCGATTCCTCAGTGGTCCTTTATTCATTCTTGTCAGGATCCTTCACGGGATCCTCCTCAGCAACAATCCCTTCTAGGACAACATCCTCAACCGCTACATCCTCAATATCAACATCATCCGGTCCTGCGTTAGGACGCTCTATCGGATCCACAATCCGATCTCCAATTAGTAATAAAATATCATCGCGCTGCTACTCCTCAACCTCAGGGTTCGGAGTCCCGCTACCATATACGATAACGAACTACGCTTTTATCACGATATTTATAAGGGTTCCCATAAGGGTTTTAACTGTCAGTACTACGTTAGGTAGCCTGACTATGAACTTGGCAAGAGTTCTTATTATCTTAGTGAACTTATTATCTTAACGTCACATCATCTCTGAGGTTTATAACGCTTAGCTCTGATACCATTTCTGTAACACCCCCAAATCCGGGGTCGGGGATCCGGGTTGTCACGAGTTCCATTTCCCTTAATAACACCCAATCTTAATAAATAATCAACTACTCTGTACTGTGACCCCACAATAAACACACACACCACAAGTTATAGTCTCAGAGATGAATATCCAAAAATGATCACAAGTCGTTTTATTCCACAATTATATGCCAATACACCTTAAACAGGTTTCTGAATAAATTTACATCTCTTTGCCATTATTACAATTGATAAAGATACATAAGTCTGGTACATCAAAAGTTGAAAGCCTAGCCTATTTGTAGTTCCTACCTTAGCTACAGTGACATCAACGCCTATAGGAAACTACGGAACGTTCCCTAATCGCTTGCGAATCGGGAGCATGGTCCTGTTCATCTTTTCTATCTGTTGTTGTGTGATGAAAGAAGAAAGCAAGGGTGATCAGCAAGCCCACCAAAATAATATGTATAATGATTAACAATATATGAGCCTTCTCATAGTACTCATGAAAGTCTTGGTCAAAAGAAATGAACCAAGTTTGACCTCTTAATGCGACGAAGTCGCAAAATATTCAGTATATATACTTATATACTTTTTAAAATCTTTGAAATCCTCTGCCATGTATAATATACATAGAGTTCCAGTTTATAACTGTATAAAAATATCGTTGCAAGGTGATCTCATATATCTAACCTTGTCTCAACGTTTTTCTGAAAATCTTTGACATGCACAAGATAATCATTTACTAGATATAAGTTTAAAAGATGAAGTTACAAGATACTCCAATATACTTATATCTTTTCCGAATACTACTTGAACTACCATCGTTCAATGTATAAATAGTTCATCCCATAGATTAAGCTATAAGACAAAACTTGTATTGAATCAATCTTTAAAATATCATCAAAATAAAATGAAGTTATGAGATACTTCATTTGATGCACACATCATTTTGAAAACTTGACCCTACCAACACTCAACAATCGCCCAACCGTAGCCTTTTTATCGAAGTGCTCTGGGTAGTGTTGCAGAAATATCCAATTGGAAGATGAACTCATTACGGGAGTTTGCCGCGCCAGGAAGACCACTTACGATGATCAGTCGTAGTAGTACAACCCCACAATTTTCTACATGTAGAGGAGAACCTGTCGGATTTACTTGTCAACTGAATACTGGACTCCTAAGGAATGGACCGTCTTAGCGGAACTTCTAGACCATTTTGGGCCAATAATAAAAGGCTGGGCTGGCGCCACTCGACCACTTACGCCACTCCTAGTTCAGATGAAATCCATGACTCTGAAACGTAAAGCTCGTCCCCCCTTTCCCCAAGTAGAAACTTGTTGATACGGCTCCATCAAGAAGTCGTATCTAGTTGGAAAGGAAAACTCACCGATATTTCCCAGGCGATGCCTGTTAATGGATTAACTTGTTCCAAGAATTTTACTTCCCGAGTGTTGGGTAAGTAATCAAAATTCTTTTATCAAGACAGCAACCTTGTTGCGAATATAAAACACACCACAGAGCCGGATCCCTCAGATTTTGAGCGAGTATTTAAATCCCCATCGAAAGGAGGATCTTAAATATAAAAATGAATTTTGGGATCCGCTCTAACTTTTAAAAATCATTTTGAAGACTCGCAAAACATTTTTGAGAATGTTCGGAGTGATGCTGATTTAACAAAATAAATCAGTCCCAATATATTAGAAAATATCTGAATATTATTAATTAAATAATATTCCCACAAAGAATAATCTTTATAAAAATAATTGAAGTAGAAGTTTTAAAACTTATACTTGAAATGAATATTAAATAACCAAAGATATACTTATACGAAAGTACTATCTTTATTTGAATAATCAAAAGTGACTTTGATTATCGACACCTTATTCATTATTAAAATAAAGAATATATATCAGCAAATAATCGGAGTCATAGATCCTCAAATGAATTTTCAAATAATATTCAATAAATAAAATAAGCTGAGTCATAAGCCCTCGAATGAATATTCGAAATAATATTCAATAAATAAATAAGCTGAGTCATAAGCCCTCGAATGAATATTCGAAATAATATTCATTAAATAATATAAAGTTATCGAATAAACCTTATTCGATTAATAGTTTTGACAACTATAACCATATATATATAAATAAATATATATATAAAATCTACTCGGGATCCTCGACTCCCGGTTTTAGAAAATGTTTTCACCTTTGGGTTATACTAAGGGTATATGCAAATTACCGCTATTCTCTAGCATAGGTATTATCAACTGAACCAACAAATATATATGGCAAGAATACAAAACAGGCATGCATATGTACCATATCACATGCTACAATATATCGCAAGAATTTGCTAATTTAACCATCATGCATCTATCACAAGATAATGCATATACAAGTGTATACATCACAACAACAGTATAACGGATAGAAAACTTGCATGAGTGCTCTCGGATAGACTTAAGCTTATAGTGGGTCTGATAACCTATGAATAACAACATAAGTCGGAATTAGACCCCGGTCGCTTAAGAAACTAGACTTTAACCATTTAGAGTCCTAATGTTCGCTTTCGCGCTTAACGATTCACTTAAGTCGCTCGAGTACCCGTGGCTCCACCATTTTTAATAAATTTACCATTATGAGTTTTAAGGCGATTCTTTCGCAATTGTCTTACCAACTGCCTATTACACCTTACATAAATGTTTCTTACCCCAATTAGTCATTTAAGGTGCTTTACCAAGGTTTCAAAGTAAGGCGAGGGGTAATGATTCGTTCACGAAACGTCGTTACTTAAAACGGCCGTTTCTCCTAAACCGTACATCGGAATCAAACGAACTACATATCAAAACGAAGCTCGTAACATGAACTATCTAAACATGGCAATGGTAAAAACCTAACAGTGAGTTCAAGGGTTCTGATGTTAAGAACAAAAACAGTCGACGGTAAATCGGGCATTACGACGGCTATGTTTACGCGATTTCCCAAATTTATACCATTCCAAATCCACCACAATTCAACCCCAATTCACAACCAAATCAAAAATCCATCCATACTACATCATAACAGCCCAAAAAACTCAACATTAACAATTTATACTTATTCCCCACATGAACTAAAAGCTTTACTTAAGTTCTTTAACTAATTATCAAGATTTACAACTCCAAAAACACCACAAAACCAACTAATCTCTACAAACTCAACCAAACTTTAAACAAACAAGCATCATGCTTCAAATATATCATATCAATCATATTCATTCCTAATTACTCAAAACTAAAGCTAGGGTTTGGAGTTTATACCTTCCTTGGAGAGTGGAGAATCAAGAGAATGGCTTCGAATCACCCTTAAAGTCCTTATCCAAGCTTAAACTAAACAAAACTTCAAGAACAAAAATTTTAGTTCTTGAGAAACACTATTCACCATCTTCTTCCATGATTTATTGGAAGAGATTGTGAAGGAATTAGAAGCTTAAACTTATAGGACATCCATATCTATGTACAAGGAACCTTAGATAATTACCTCACTAATTAACAAGCCTTGGATCTTGAATTTTGGAAATTTCTTCTTTGAAAAAGAAGAAAAGCCGAGAGCAAGCTTAGAAGAAAGAGAGATTTTTATGTTTTTTGCTTTGATTTGTTTTTTGGTTGGTTGTTTTTGTTTTGTTTTTGGGTAATTACCTTTCTAACCTTGACTTTGTGTGGTTTTAAATCAACCACACACTACACCATATATGGCCTATCACAACCCCTCATCCCATAAATGTTACCTGGTATGTTACCTTAGCTATGCTCCTTATGACATAATTTGACATTGTGTTTTTAATGTTACCTTAGCCAGAAATCAGGTGTTACAATAGATAAAAAGTGTTAAAGTTTGTAACATAGATGAATAAGTGTTACCTTAGAGTACTTAAAGATAGATATAATATATTTTAAAGATAAATATGATTTTTTTCAAGAATTTAAGGTGATGTAAAATGTAATAATGATAATATACAAATATTATACATAAAAAATGTAAAAAAAATTAAAATGGAACTTAAAAATTAATTAATTTATAAAATATAAAATCAGTTTTATTTTCAATTTAATTATTTAAGATAAAAATAAAAATACTACAAATTTCCCCAATTTTCTAATATAAATATTTTAACAAGAATGCAAGATAATATACGATTTTAATATATAGAATGATATATGAATTTTCTAAATAACAAAAATTATAAAAAAAATATTGAAAGTAATAAAATATTAAAATCTAAGTAAATTCTCATTTTATTTATAAATGAAAATAAAAATATACAAATATCCTCCAATTTTAATATGAGTATTGAAATATAAATTTTTACAAAAAAATATAAGGATATAAATGTACGAATTTAAATAATGGAAAAAAAATAAATAATAAATATTTTTTAAGTTGAATTTTAAAATAAAGTAAATAAAATATTAAAAATTAAAAAATAAGAAGCGGGCTTTTTTTGACAAGGAGGCGGGCCGGAAATTTTGGACTAAAACAGAGGCGGGCTAAAACTCAAAAATTAACATAAGCTCTCACATTTCTCAATGTCTATCCGCTCGTTGATTCCCTCCTACACTTACAGCCTCTCATATTCTCTCTATTTGTCTTCGCAATGTCTCAATTTCACTCATCTGCTATGTCAAAGTTCATTCACTTCTAAGATCTATTAGGGTTTTGGATTCTTCAAACATTATGGTCTTCAATTCGGCTTTAGCCGAAATTAGGGTTCTTGTGTTTGAATTTGGGATTTTTTTATTAAATATGTTTCTTCACTTAATTTGTTCAATTTTACTCTGTTATTTATTTGGTCAATTTGTTTCAGGACTTACTGCTTCCTTGGTTTGGATTATTGATTCCTTGGTTTGGTTGAATTAGGGCTTCATTAGTTTAAGGTACTTCTTCGCTGTTGGTTCTTTTGTAAGTACTACCAGGTTTGTCCATAATGTTTTCTGATAGTATTATATTGATAATTTTGTTTTAATTGCATTGGCAGGGTCTTTTTTATATCAATTATCAATAATTCTGCGGTTGCAGGGTGGACCTGTAAGTAATGAGCTTTCATTTCACATCTTTCTAGTACCCTAACAATGATTATGTCAAGTAAATGGAAATATGTCTTCTAAATTTTTGTATTTTTGATGATGAAGTTTGTTCAGATTAGTAGTTACTGAAATTCTGTATTAAGATTTTAGTTTATCGAAAATGAATTTTTGTATCGAATCATGTTTCCAGTTGTGTATAAACAACTTTGAAGTTTATCTGAATAGCTGGAATTGGAAATTTGAGGAGGTTGGGCCTTTAGATACTTTTTTTCTTGTAGATTGTTTGCTGTGACGGATGATATATTCTGCTTGTTTCAATACCACATTGAAAATGTTGCACACCTTAAGCAAAAGTATGGATTGGGCAAGAATGCTAATGAAGTTATTATTATTTTAGAGGCTTACTGTACTTTAAGGGATAGAGGCCCTTATCCTACAGATTTGTGCTTCAAGGTTTCTCCTGGCTGTTGTCCCCCTCCCAGATTATTGTATGTCAGAGAAGAACTCAATTTCTTTACGTATTTTTTTGGTCTAGTACTAATTAAGTCTTTGTCTACATTGTTTTGTTCTATTTCTGCCAGGAATCTAAACGGGGAGGATCTGAGCTCCCTAAACAGAAAGGACCTTGATTCACTGGAAATACAGATTGATTTCTCCTTAAATCAGATTAGATCAAATAAGGTAAACTTGTTAGCTTACCTTACTTTTTAGTTTCTTTATTTGAACTTAATAACTCACTAGATTGCTTGCATAAACATGAGCTGTCTAAGTTTATTGCCCAAGTTTCCCCCTGTTATGGATTTATTAACCTATGATAGATGACGAGTGTGTGTAACTGTAATAGAGATGTGTGTCAAGTCTAATTTATATCTAGATAATGGGAAATTCTCTCATGGTGAACCTAAATTTTTGAACCCGAGTACGTCCTGGAATTCAAATAATAGCTATGTATAAATCATAGTTAGGAAAGAAACGAAATGCCTGACTATCAAGCTAATCTGTAAGATGTGCACTGAAGACAGTTCTTCCTGAGCAAAAATTGTTTTTTATGTTTACCTGAGCTGCGGAGCAAGAGTATTTTTAATTGTGCTCACAAAAATGTATATGCTGTATTTATTTTATGTCGTTGTCTATTATTACTGTGAAACTTTGTGCAATGCTACAAAATGTGAAAATCATGCATCAAGAGGAGATTCTTCTTTTCATGAAATTTATCATTCGAAAGATGCTGATACGCCGATTGTTGAAATTCCTGCTGATTTTAATGAAGATCAAGTAAGCAACTCTATTATCCAGATAGACAAACCGTATCCAATAGATTCAGAATATTCAAGTGAGCAACTCTAGTTTCTATCTTGCCAGTTTGTATTTTTTTAGATCATTACTCTACTATTATTGTAGCAAAATAGTAACTTCTGATGTCACCTTTAGGAGGCTTGCCTGTCCAACGCCAATGTGCTAATGCAAATGTTATGCGAGATGATTGTGGAACTCCAGTTCCCAAAGATGATAGGATGGAGCCAGGGCCACTTCAGATTAATGATGGTTCAAGTAAGTTGATAACTAATATTTCATGTGTGATTAACGGATAGTCTATGAAAGTTAATTATGTGTACAATTATCATCAGGTCCAGGAGATTTACCTGTTGAAAGTCCCAGTCGTGTTGATTCTAATGATAAAGGTGGTGAACTTGAAACACCTTATGCCAGTGTATGCTTCAATAAAGGTGGTAAAGCATAGTAAGATCCATGTAAATATTTTCAAAATTCTGTTGTTATGGGTGAAGTTTGCTTTCTTGAATAATATTGTATTGTTTTTATGATCACCATTGTTTCAGAATACTTATCAGCCCCTGCTACTTCAAATTAGGTATGCTACTGCAGGTGCACGCTCAGATGGACTTTTTCTGCTTTGTAGAGGGAGGGATGCTAACAGTATGGTGAGAGTTATACCTTTTAGTTTCTCAAGTAGTTCTTAAATTTATTTTTTGATGTGTCTTCGATGTTCTTTGCTATCTAGTCCACTGCTACTTGGTTGCTTGAGATATAATATACAGTACACAGCTAACTTGGTTGCTTGAGAAAATGATGTATTGTACCTCGCAGAAATCTTATCTTTCATGCACAAAAATTTGTGACTGTCTGTTTTCATTTTGTCTACTGCAACAGTGGATTTTATCACGATCCGAATGATGGCTGGTACTATAGCACTAGTAATGGACTCTACTACAAATTTGAGAATGGAAATTATGTGCTATTAGAATCTGTCGAGGTATTAGTAGACTTTTCTTCTTTGTTCCTTTTTTACCTTGAGTATTTTGGTACCGCGTTTCCCTCTTGTTAAAAACCGTAAATTTAAAAATAATGTTTGTTGGCCTGGGAACAAAAATTATGTGCTATTAGAATCTGTCGAGGTATTAGTAGACTTTTCTTCTTGCAAATAACTTAGTTAATATTTCAGGGAACAAAGAAGACTTACAAGAGAAAGCTTCACGTGTATAAAAAGGAAAACGCCCAGATCGTGGAGTCGTGGAGAAAGTGAAGCAAATTTAAGCATTAGCTTCTAGTAGTACTTTTTAAAATTTATAATCTTGGGCTGTTGTTAAGTAAAAAATGTGAACTAGTTTATAGTTAGTTTTGACGTTTAATTTGGTTGTATATTTGGATGTTTACTGTTTGGGTTGGATGCATTATTTTGCAGTTATGAAATTGTATAATTGAGATTATTCAGTTTACAGAATAAGCATTTCAATTTGTTTGTGCTAAAGTGTTACAATAGCCTCCTAAACTGTTACCATATTATGTTTAAAATGTTTTATTAGGCTAGTTATAATGTTACAACAGCTTCTCAAAGTGTTACATTAGGTTCTATGGGCCCACTTGCCACGTCATCAAGACAACTCAACACTGTGGGCCCCACACTTGCCATGTCAGCTAGATGGTGAGACCCACTTTTTAAAAACATTTTAAAACTCTAAGGTAACATAAAAAACAAGTTACAACTGATCTCTTTTTCTGTTACATTAGCAAGCTAAGGCAACATATAAACAAGTTAAAACACGATGTTTCCTTAGGCACCAAAGATGTTACCTTAGACCCCTAAGGCAACATGGAAAAACCTATCTTGAAGAAAATGTTACCTTAGCTTAAAAGTGGGGCAAGAGCAACATATTTACCCCCTAATGCAACGTTTTTTTGGTGTTACAGTAGGCATTTTATGGTGTAGTGACATCTCCTTCCCCTTATGTCATGCTTATGATGTCATCATCCCTTACTTGCCCTCTTCTTATTGGTTGGATGACCTCATCATCCCTAACCTCCTTGATTAACTTCCTAATTGTTTGCCTAATGACCGCTGATCTGTTATACGGTTCGCTTAACTTTCGTTTTCGTTTATCGTTTGGGGGATCGTACCCGGGATCTTATTACTTGGGTTTCCTTAACCTTTCTCAATACATTATATTCCTTTTATGATCCTCTCTTATAATCCTTTAATTTAAATCCTTTTTATCCTGTTACCTTATACTCAATTCTTTCCGTATCTAGTGGATTTCCGGGAAAAATCAAAGTGTTCGGAATTGGATTCTGACGATCTTTACATACACTTATATACCACATAGAGTACTAATAATATCCCAGAAGATCAATAACAGAACCCCTACATAGTGTGGCATGAAAAGTTTTCTCATTCAGCAAAAACACTATTCATAAGGGTTTCAAAAAATTTCCAAAAATTGGGGGTTATTACAAATCTAGGAAAGATTGGAGATAGAAAGCAAGCAAAAGAACAACTGGAAAAGACCTACTACAAACTATTACAAGGAACAAGATATGGTCTAGTAATTACAAGCTTAGAAAACCAAGTAGAGCTTTGTAGTTTAGCATAAGCATCTCTGTTGATACCCTTAAGCAGGTTCCTCGGACCAAGGACCCCAGAGTCATGAGCTCGAGCATTTCGCTCCCTCCAAATATGGTAGCAGAATATCTGAGCATAGCAGAGAGCCACCGTGCTATTAGGTTTATCATGAAGATCAGCCAAGTAAGTGAGAAATCCAAGCCGTGATTCACCAACAATGTTGATTCCCAACGGGGACATAAGATTGCACAAAACCCATTTACTGTAAGAGCAGTGAAGAAAGATATGAGAGCCCGTTTCTCGGCCACAAATACATAAGTAACATTGTTGGTTATCCACAAGGCCAAATTTGTGAAGGCGAGACAATGTGTAGAGCCTCCCGTGACAAGAAAGCCATTGGTGGTGAGCATATCGATTGATACGCAGCTTGTGCCACACCACACGATACCAAGAAACCAAGGTACCTCGAAGCCTTATTGAGTTCCAAACATCCCAGGTTTTAATTTTTGTGGCATCACAGCCATCCCATAATAAAAGATCAGGACCTGTATTCAAATTCGGAGGGACAAAAGTTGATAGCCAGTCCACTAACATTGGTTCCAGATGGTGACTTCTTGAGTTTGCCCTTGGTAAAATCCAAGTACCATTATGGATAATGGCACTAAGTTTATCACCAGGTTGCATTCCACATTGAGAAATGATATTAGAGGTTCTGTTAGAAGCTAAGCATGCATTGTTCCACCAAGGATCGAACCAAAGGGAGATGGACTCACCCGTGCCAATACGGAACGAAACAAACTGCAAAGCCAATATACGACATTTGAGAATTTTCCTCCAGATCCAAGAACAATCAGTGGGAAGCTTAGTAGTCCAGAAATTCTTCCCTTTTAAGGCAGTTTTATTGACCCAGGTAGCCCAAAGTGTGTCCGAGTTAGTAATGACTTTAAGCAAGTGACCCAGAATTTGAGGTTTATTCCATTCCTGCATGTTTTTAAGCCAAGCCCACCTTCCTCACGAGGAAGACAAACTGTTTGCCACGCAACTTTTGCACCTCCTTTGTGGTTGATGTTACCACGCCATAAGAATCTAGTGAGAAGAGACTGGATGGTATAGTGTATTGTGCTAGGCAAAAGAAAATGGTTGCACCAGAAACCCTCGATAACAAACACAATAGATTTAATGAGTAAGCATCTTCCATCAAAAGAAAGCACCAAATTGGTCCAAACATTGAGTCTGTTCATGATTTTAGTGATGAGGGCCATGCAATCATTAACAGAAAGCTACGAGGTGATCAAAGGGACGCCCAGAAACTTAATTGGCAGGTTACCTCGAGGAATCAGAAGAGAATCAAACCACTCCACAAAGTCTTGATCACAATTGCACAAGAAGCTGTTACTTTTATGGATATTGGGGGAAAGACCACTTCATGAAGAAAAGGTTGCTATAGAGTCCATAATGTGCTTGACAGAGCTTTGAGAACCATGCGAAAAGAAAAGGACATCATCAGCAAAGAACAGGTGTGTGAGGCCCATATCTTTGCAATGCCAGTGGTATTTAAAATCATGAGGAACCTTGTTGAGAATGCAAGACAAAATCTGCATGCACATGGCAAAGATGTAGGGAGACATTGGGTCCCCTTGTTGAATGCCCTTAGAACCTCGGAAGTACCCGTGTATTACCCCATTTAGTTTAACTGAAAACCGAGTAGAGCAAAGGCAAGCTTTGATCCAATTGATGACCATGGCTGGGAAGTGTAATTTAGTTAAAACAGCTAAAATAAAATCCCAGCTTAGAGAGTCAAATGCCTTGTGGAGGTCAATTTTGAGGACACACTTGGACGAGCCAGTAACCCTGTCATAACCATGAAATAGCTCTTGAGCAAGCAGAATGTTATCAGAGATGGACCTTCCAGGGATAAAAGTAGACTGTGTAATGTCAATGATAGACGGCATGATCAACTTTAGTCTAGCAGCTATAATTTTGGATATGCACTTGTACATTAAAGTACAAAGGGAGATAGGTTGAAAATCATTCATAACTGTTGGATAAGCAACCTTTGGAATAAAGGAAATGAAAGTGGAATTAGTACCTGAGGGTAGAAATCCAGTTTCAAAGAAATGTTTTACAGAATTACAAAAATCAACCCCTGTAATGCCCCATGTGGCCAAGAAGAATTCGACATTAAAGCCATCAGGCCCAGGTGCCTTGTTTTTCTTCATTTTCTTCAAGGTAGCATAGATTAGAGCATCAGTAACCGTAGCACACAGAGAGGTAGCTTGGGCCTCTGTAATAACCTTGCATTCGACATAATCCAAATCAATATTGGAGTGAGTAATATCTGGCCCCAACAGATTTTGAAAATAATTAACTACTATATTAGCACATGGAAGTTGGCCATGCACCATGTTTCCCAAATTATCCTCAAGGGCAAGCACCTTGTTACGGTTCCAGTTTGCCTTGCATTGTTGATGGAAAAAAGAATTATTCCCATCTCCAAGCTCCATCCATTTTACTCTCGATTTTTGGAGGAAAAAAGACTCTTCTTCGACTAGAGTTGCATTGAGCTTATTAATCAAGTCCTTCTCCAAATTTAGAAGAACGATGTCAGTATTATTGATCATACGCAACTGGACTTCCTCTAGGTTAGCTCTAGCATTCGAGACGTTAGAGGAGACATTGCCATGATCCTTGTTAAGTTGCCTAAGCAACCTTTTTGTTTCTTTTAACCTGGACAAAAAACGAACATAGCAAGGACCATTGCAATCTAAGGACCAAGCTTTATTAATAACATCCTGAAACCCAGGGATATCAATCATGAAGTTGAAGAACTGAAACGGTTTATTAAGATTTTGAAGATGCATCGGTTCTACAAACAAAAGCGCATTGTGATCCATGATCCCTCGAGGTTTAACAAAGACATTACCCTCTATAAATGAACTAAACCAAACACCATTAGCAACCATTCTATCCAGGCGCTTGAATATAGGACTAGCTAGACACTTGTTAGTCCATGTATGAATATTCCCCACTGTACGAACCGTATCCAGACCACAATTAGCTAAACAATCAGTGAAGGTTTGCATTTCTGGTGTCCAATGTTCCCTCACACCAGAAACTTCACCTAGACTAGTAACGCAATTGAAGTCACCAAGAAGACACTAAGGTGCCGTAGTAGTGCTCAAAGATAAATAATAGTTCCAAAGAGGAACTCGATCCACTGCATCATTAAAAGCATACACAAAGGAGACCAAAATAGTGATGTTCTTTTCCAGAAAATTAGCATTACAAGTTATTACCTGGCTAGACATAGAATGAATGGAAATGTCCCACACACTCGGATTCCAGCCAACCCAAACACGCCCATTGTAGTGATGATTGTAGTTAAACAGCCACTTCCAGTCCCTACAAATTTTCTTCGAGACACCCAAAGCATTATCACTCTTTACCTTAGTTTCCAAAACTCCCATAAGATTAACATTATTAGACGAAATAAAATTTTGCAACTCTTTTTGATTGTTGATGCCCCTTACATTCCAAACTGCAAAATTCATTTCAAACGCCTGAGCCTAATTGGCTGAGCAGCCAATTTTTGACTCTTTTTGCGTGCTGGACTCTTTCGATTAACAACTCTGGTAAAACCATCCTCATCAACTAAATCATTCTTTGGTGCTTTATGGGCAATGACCATAGGGTGAGTATTAGTTTGATGTGCTACAGCTTGTACAGGCGCTGGAGACACTGCAGGAGCTGCAGGCACTGCGGGAACTGTGGGAGCTGCAGATAAAGCTGTAATTCTAGTTGCATCTTGACTACGACCTCTCTTTCTCTTTTGACCCGGTGATTTTTGAACAATGTTGTCAACAACTGGACCATCAGGAGCAGTATTGGGTTCTACAGACACTACCATTTGATCTTCCATCTGAGTCAAAACCGGGACCAAAACATTGGTGTCAATATTTGTGCCATGTACCTTATCAAACTCTTCTAAATTATCAACATTGTCTTCATTTTGCTGCACATCTTCGATAGTCTGATCCCCATCCAAGACTAAATCACATCCCAGAAATTCCCCAAAGAACACAGGGTTGACATCTTCACTAGAATTATTAGTACCTATTGCATTATTGAGATCATCCTTCTGTGTTTGAAGCAACACAGTAGAGTCAGGCAAATCTGCTCTACTATGATGATTTTTTTTAGCCAATTTCGAAGCACCTTGAGTTGCTCCTCCAGGCCTTGCTCGAGGTGCTGGTTTAACAGCGTTTGGGTTATGAATGCATCTTGCAAAAGAGTGCCCAAAAGCCTAGCAATGGGTACAGGAGAAGGGCAGTTGCGGATAGATAATGCTCACTTTAACCAATTCCTCAACACCCTGCTCATCCTGAACTGGAACCCAGACATAATCTGGTCTCGGGCTAGAATAGGATAGCATCACCTGCACAGATGCATACTTAGTAGGCTCGAACCTAGCAGTCGTTTCATCAAATTTCAAAGGTAGTCCAATTGCCTTGGCAATATGAGGGAGACCATCACGTGACCAATACGAATGTGGAACATCCTCAATCTTTATCCAACAGGGAACACTTTCAATAACATTTTTTTTGAATTTATTTGCTTCCATCCAAGGCATCAAATAAAGAGTCTTGCCTCCCATAACAACCGAGTTAAGACCAAGAATATCCTGTTTCTCTTTACTCTATTTAACTGCAAGCAGGCCTGATATCATGTATGCTACCTGTCTTTGTGCAAGATTTCAGGCTGATCCAAGAGAACCTCATCTAGTAGCTGTGAAAAGAATTTTTAAGTACCTCAAGGGTACAGCTGATCTAGGATTGTGGTATCCTAGAGAATCAGATTGTAAGCTAATAGGTTACTCAGATGCAGATTTTGCAGGATGCAAAATAGACAGGAAAAGCACTAGTGGAAGCTGCCAGTTTCTTGGAGGTAGATTGGTTTCTTGGTTTAGCAAGAAACAGAAATCAATATCCATATGAACTGCAGAAGCAGAATATATTGCTACAGGAAGCTGTTGTGCACATATTCTTTGGATGAAGAATTAGCTACTGGACTATGGGTTAAAATTTTCTAAAATACCCATTTACTGTGATAATCAAAGTGTTATTGCTATGACAGGTAATCCAGTTCAACACTCAATGATAAAGCACATCAGCATTAGGTACCATTTCATAAGGGAATGTGTGTTGGAATGTATAGTGGAATTGCATTTTGTTCCAACA
The DNA here is from genome assembly GCF_009905375.1 of Apium graveolens. NCBI lineage: Eukaryota > Viridiplantae > Streptophyta > Magnoliopsida > Apiales > Apiaceae > Apium > Apium graveolens. Next base: position 122,570,462 of record NC_133654.1, read on the forward strand.
GATCAACAACTAGCAGATATCTTCACAAAACCACTATGTGAAGCTACTTTTACAATACCGGTAAATGAACTTGGAATGGTTTCAGGTTCTTTCTCAAAATCTGCTTAGTTTTTGTTCTCATACATCAGACTTTATGATCAGTGTTTACAAATTGTCTTATCATCATGTAATATGTGCTTAAAATGTATGATATTAAATACTCATTGTTATCTGATGTGATTCAATATACTCTGATAGTGTTTTGAATATCCTACGACTATTCAATCCAATGAGGATTATTTGTTAGATGCTGACTTAGTAGTCTTTAACAAACTGTATATCCCATGTTTGAATAAGTTATTTATGTGGAAATCCATAACACAAGCAAACTCTGATTCTGATCTTAGTCAAATTTACTTTGTGTATCTTATTACTAAGTCACAAACTAGATTATTGCTTCTTATTTGTCAAATTCCGATGTCAGTAAATCTTAAGGATGAACTACATGCTTGATAAGCGTCACTTAACTGAAGGAAATAAAAGAAAAGAAAATTGAATCCAGGTACTCCTTTGAGGTCTAGAGTAAATATGTGAAAGGGAAGACCCAAGTGCATTGCTGATATTAAGTTATATGCATTAGAAAAGCAAATAAATTTTTCTTGGTGACTTTTCACATTCTCTGATTACTGGAGAAATACTCTGATAATAGCATAAATTCTAATAGCAGTTGTGACTCATTTACACTGAGAAGCCACTGTAAAAGGAATGTCAAAAGATGCATAAAATGAGCACAAACAGTTGAGGTGAACTCTTGCATAAATTTATTCTATAGTAGACTTCAAAATTAAAGACAGATTTTAAGCATTTTTCTTAGTTATGCCTTATTTCTAAGATATCTGAAGTTTATCAGACTTTAATCATTATATGATCATTTGCAAATGCGTGTGGTCATTAAGTTGTTTTTGAAAAACAGTTAAGTATTATTTGCATAAATTCTGAGGACAAGTTCTGATGAAAGTTCTGATGATTAAACTCTGAAGAAACCAGTCAGTATTTGTGTGAAGAATCACAGAAACAAACATTCACTTTTTGAGTACAGAAGCCATGTTCGGATGACCATTAAATTCTAATAATAGTCAAGTTCTGATACAAATCCTGATGGTTAAATTCTAATAATAGTCAAGTTCTGATACAAATCCTGATGGAAACTCTGATGCTTACGTGGCATTATTTAATTACTTGGCTTATTTTTAGTATTTACTGTAACGGTTAGATTTTGTTAGGAAATAAATATGTGAGATAAAAATAGTGAGAATCATTTGGTTAATGGGTTGCGTGTTGGTTTTTGCATATGCATGTGTGCAATAATTATTGCTTATTTCCCGTGCCCACTAACTACTGCTTTGACTATTTACTGGATGACAGGTGTAAAGTGTCTATTTTACTTCCAAAAAGAGCCATTGAGTGGAAAGAGTATAAATATTAAAGACAAAATATTACCCAAATCTTTTACTTTCTCTCTTACTTACTCTCTTATTTCTTTTACTCTCTCTCTCTCTCTCTCTCTCTCTCTCTCTCTCTCTCTCTCTTTTACTCTCTATTTTCTGACGGACTTTCATACAGGCATTTTAACAAACATCTTGTGAACACACAATTTCTCACCTATTTCTTTACAGAAATGGCACCCAAAGATCTAATCTATGATGGAGCCAAGTTTGTTCCTAATAACTACATGGATATTCTTTCGAAGGACGAGGCTCCTTTAGAACTTCATTTCGTCCAAGACTTTCTTGCTCGAAGTGAAATAGCCTATGCACTGACCCAACCCCAGGTTCTTTCAGGGAAGCAAATACTGGAGTTTTAGAGGAAAGGTGTTTATGATGATGGTGGAAAAGCTGGGTCCCCATGTATTATCTTTACAACAAGGGAGGATGATGTTAGGTCACAATTATGTAACAAAGATTAAATATATTCAAATAAACTCTGTTACAATAGAACTGTTGTTCTCTCTCAGTGATGAACAATATCAGTAAGAGCTTCTAGGTTACAATGTTTAATCTTCTCGATAATGATAACACATATAGTGTAAACCCTAAGCTGTTTTTATATAGTACACAGTTACAAGATATCTTCTAATTGATATGGGATATAATTCTGTCTCCTAAATTATATCAATTAGATATCTTCTACAATTCTTCTAGTCCTCTAACTCTTCATGCATATCTTCTTTTGTTTTAGTCCAGATCTTTTCCTGTAAATCACCCGCATTCCTTATCTGAAGTCTTCCCACACTTAAGTCCTGATATATATCTTCTGACGCCTTAAGTTCTGATATTAATTTCTGACTTCAGTAATTCCTAATAAGTCCTGTTGTTAAGTTCTAAAAATTAAACACAAATCAGATTATATAAACATCTCAAATATATCTAACAATCTCCCCCAACTTGTAAATTATGAAAAATATACAAGTTAATAGATTTGATGATGTAAAAAACATTTAAGTACAAATACAATGAGAGTTTAATTAGACAATTAACTACAACTTACAGTCCTTGTAACTTTAACCAATCTTACTGAGTCAATCTGAATCCAAAGTGATTCTTGACAAAGTTTGATATCAGCTTTTCTTCTTTATTCCTCAGGACTTGAGCTATTGTAGCTTTAACTTGCTTCAACTCTTCATCTTGACTTCCAATCTGGTAGATTGCAGTCCTTAGTGCTGAGATATGATTTCTTTCTAAACCATCACCAAGTCTGATTACTCTTGGATGGGAAGAGTCTTCATTTTAGCACAGACATTTCTCTTTCAGAATGACTTCAAGTTTAGCAGAATCCTTCTTCATTAGAATTTCACTTCCATCATCTTCAACTATATTAGGAATGACATCTGTAACCCTTGAACCATAAATTCTTGCTTTATCCCTTATGGTCTTCATTATGAAATTTGACCATCTCCTGGTAATCTCAGACTTTATCTCTAAAAGATAATGAAAGAATTGAAGTTCTTTCAGAGATTTGTTCAGCACATCTGATTCGGACATTTGATATGTTCTTCTATCTTCAAGAAATAGAATCAGATTTTCTTTGACATTATGTTTATCATGAGCATCCAGTACTACTTGAACAGATATAACCTTATCAAGGTGTTTCTGTGTAACATCTTCAAGAGGTTTGTCAGTGAATAAAATGGATCTGTTGTAAGCACTTTAACTCTTGTCTTGATTTTGGCTTCTTCAGAACCTAGTCCAGCTATGTCTCTTGCTTCTTTGGATTTCAATCTAACAGTCATGAAATCAGATAGCAGCTGACTTTTCTTAGGATCTGATGGATTAACATTCTTCCATAATAGTTTTCTCTTATCAGTAAATGTCAATTTATTAAAATCAACTTGAGCTTTGTCAGAGGTTGATGTCTTGATGACTTGATCAGGATTTGCTGTTTTTTTCTGTAGCTTGATGTTCTTCATTCTAAACAACTTGAGCTGTGTTAGAGGTTGTTTTAGATTCTTCAGTTATCTTCCTTCTCTTCAGAGTTTGAACAGCTTCATCTACTGCAGCAGCATCATCAAATACTTGAACCAATTTGCATATAGGTTTCATCAGGATTCGAGGAATCTTCATCTCATGTGGCTTTGTTGGTTCATCAATTTTTCCTTTCCCTTTATCTTTGGGATCAATCTGTGATCTTGCTTGGGCTTTGAAGCCTCAGAATTTGACTTTTCCTTGATCACAATGCCTTTTACCTTAGGCCTTGGAGGTTTCTTAGCATCAAAAGCTTTAGACTTTAGATTTGTCTTCTCAGCTGCAAATCTAGCTTCTTCCTCCTTGAGATTCTCTAAATCCATTCCAGAATTATGCTTGAGAAATAGTCTTCTAGCAATCTCTTCATCAAGTGTCTGAATTTTAGGATCTTTGTAGTAGACAATAGTCTGCTTTCCCTTTAGTTTCAGAGTTTGCAAAAACTTCTGAGAGTCTTTACTTCCTCCTTGAATCAGAACATCAGAACTTGATATCAGATTTTGATTATCACAACTTGCTATCAGAGCTTGAGCATTTACAGCATCAAAATTTGTCTTCTTTTGAGTAGAAGATTTGCTTGAATCAGAAATTAGTTTCCTTGAAGAAACTTTGCTGCTGTGCCCTTGACCTTGACCCTTGCCCTTGCTAGGGTTTCTCTGGTCATCCTCATTGTCATCCTTTTTCTTCAGTACTTGAGTTTTAGAGCATTTGGACTTAACTACCTTCTCCCCCTTTTTGGCATCATCTGTTAGTAGGAGAGAGAGAATAAGTTCCACTGAAGATTGAATTTCATTCAGTTGAGCTTGTTGAGAGGCTTGATTCTTCGGGACCTCAGTAATTTGGGCCTGTTGCTTTTCTTGAACCTTCTCAATAGCTTCAACTTTCTCATGTATAGGTCTGATAATTCTTGACTTGTCTAATTTGAGGGTCATATCTAGCTTTTCAGCTGATTCCAGAAGTTTATCAACCTTGGCATGAGTTGTGGAGTGCAGACCTTGAAGGTTTTTAGTACTTAGAGCTGTGACTTTGAGTTGGTGCTTGAAATCAGAATTTGTCATCAGCTCATCAGTCTTTCCAATATGATCTGACAGAACTTTGGAGTTGGGAATGAAGTCAGATTCATTCCACTTCTTGGTCCACTCAACCCCGCTGTGAGTTTCTTCCCAAGGAACATGAGTAGCTTGTTCAACAAACTTTTCAATCAGTGCCTCATTTCCAAGCATGGAAGCTGGAGTATAAACTGGAGCTGACTCTCCATAACTTGCAGAAAACTCATCATCTTCTGACAGTACTACTTCATCTTTGTCCTCATCTAGAATATGTGTGATAGGAATATCAACATGTAATGGAGAAATTGGTGGAGTTATCACTTATACTGTAGGAGCTTCCATATACAACACAGTTGGAATTATCAACCTTTGAAGGTCAATTTCAGGACTTAATCCTGAATCTTCAACTGTAACATATTCTGTAATAGGAGAGATATGAGGTGTAATCACTGTATCTGGAACAGTGTCTTTAACTTGAGTTGGAGGTGGCAAAGATTCAATAACAATTGGCTTTGAGATCAGAGATTCCTGATCCCCTTCCTCAGCTTCAGTAGTATCCTCAGATGGAGGTTGTGCCAAATGCCTTCCCGCTCTCTGTTTTTTTGATCTCCTGGATGGTGTAGGAGTTGCTTTATTAGCATCAGAACTTGAAGTTCTTTTTCTCTTCAAAATATTAGAATTTTCAGCTTCAGTTTCCTTCTGAGAAATTGCCTTTTCAGCTTCCATAGTCACAGGTTCTGATGCATGAACCTGGACTTGCTCCTCTTCATCATCAGACTCATCTCTCAGAATGATCCTTCTCCTTCTCCTTGGTGGAGATTTAGGAACTGATTTTGCTCTTGAAGGTTTGGTTTTGAGAGGTGAAGTTCTGATGGTTGTGAGGATTGGGCTGGTTGGAAATATGTTCCGATGGTTGGTTGTGGTTGTGGTTGTGGTTGAGAAGTATGAGCTGTTTGTGTAGTGGATATTGGTGCTGATGGAGGTTGGGATGATTGTACATCAGGATATATAGCACTGTATGTGAGAGGGTCAGAGTTTACTAAAACCTGTTTGACTGACTGTGGAATTTGGAGGGGTCTTAGTACAGCCTTCTTATTATTAGTAGATAATAAGTCAGTGAAAGCCCTTTTAGCAAGTTTAAAGGGTTCAATCAACTCACTAGCTAGTTGGGCCTTATTAGAACTACAGAAACTGTAAATAAGTTGGCAAAATCTAGCAAAACATATAGTATTTCTGTCCTCTTGCATCCTATCCCCAATAAATCCTAGCATAACACTAGCATAATCAAAATGAGTTTGATTAATGAGAGCATACCCAATTTGCTGACTCAGGATTGGGATTGCATCAAAGTTGGAGCACTTGTTGGCAAAGGCCTTGGTGATCCAGTCGAAAAAGAAACTCCACTCCCTCCTGATGTGGGGCATCTTCAATTGTCCCAGCTTGGACAAAGATTTTTCATAACCAAGGTTTGCCATCATCTGTTGAAGAGCTAGTTCCCCAACTTGTGAATTGTAAACACAGTTTTCTGGAAGATGTAAAGCTTGTCGAACAGTTGACAATGTAACCAAGTGTTCATCTTCCCATGTTGTAAATATGATGCTTGGGGACCCATTTGCACCACCATTATCATAAACACCACTCCTCCAAAACTCAAGTACTTGAGTTCTAGAGAGTGCTTCTGGTTAGATCAAAGCATACCCAATCTCACTTCGAGATAGAAAATCTTGGATGAAGTGAAGTTCTGATGGAGCTTCATCCTTAGAGAGAATATCCATGTAGTTATTAGGAACAAACCTGGCTCCATCATAAATCAGATCTTTTGGTGCCATTTCTGTAGAGAAATAAGTGAGAAAATGTGTGTTTGCAAAGTGTTTGATAAAATGCCTATGAAAAATAGAGCTTCAGAGAATATTAGAAAGAGAGAGAGAATAATAGAGATAAGAAAAGAATTAGAAAGTAGGTAAAAGATTGTAAAATCTTTTAACTCCCATATATATACTCTCTCTCCACTCAACAACTCTTTTTGGAAGTAAAACAGACACTTTACACCTGTCAGCTAGTAAATAATTAAAGCAGTAGTTAGTGGGCACGAGAAATAAGCAGTAATTATTGTGCACATGCAGTTGTCAAGGCAAACACGTTCCCACTAACCAAATGATTATGACTGTTTTTATTTCACTTAATTATTTTCTGATAAATATGACTGTTACAGTAAACCATAAATAAGTCAAGTAAATAAATAATGCTACGTAAGCATCAGAGTTTCCATCAGGATTTGCCCTAAGAAAAGTGCTTAAATCTGTCTTCAATTTTGAAGTCTACTATAGAATAAATTTATCTAAGAATCCACCTCAACTGTTTGTGCTCATTTTATGAATCTTTTGACATTCTTTTTACAGTGGCTTCTCAGTGTAAGTAAGTCACAACTGCTATCAGAATTTATGCTATTATCAGAGTATTTCTCCAGTAATCAGAGAATGTGAAAAGTCACTAGGAAAAATTTATTTGCTTTTCTAATGCATATTACTTAATACCAGAAATGCACTTGGGTCTTCCCTTTCACATATTTACTCTAGATCTCAAAGGAGTACTTGATTTACTTTAGTTTCCGTTTTTATTGGAAAAGAATATAAACAGTTTTGCAAGAGTGAGCTAACTAGCTCAGCAAGTCACAAAGACAGAAACTGAGATTAACAATGGTCAATTGAAATGATATAAGGAAATCAAGTTTACTGATAAGCAATGATTAGAGTTGGATATTCATTTCCATTTTAAAAACCAAGGTTAGGCTGCTGATCAGTCACACACTAACCCCGAGCAAGGCTCCCAGCTTTGCTCTATATACTGGATCCAAGGCACACATTGGCCTATTATGACCATGAATCTGGTCTGACCACAAATCTGGTCCATAATTAAAAACAATCCAATTCTAGAATCGAATTGTGATAAGCAATGTAACTCAATAATTGAATCATAATTAATATTTACTTTGAAACATAGGATGATCTGTAATTCCATGAAATAACTAGGAAATCATAAAGGTTGGGTTTCAATCAAGGAAAGAAACAGAAAGCAGAAGACCCAAGGGTTCAAGGGTTACAAGAATTGGTCTTCTGTTACACAAGATATAAGGGTTGGTATGATAGGCAATTTCGTATCAGGAATCAATAGGCAATTTCGTATCAGGAATCAGTATGCGGTAGGTATGTATATGTGGAGTAGTATCGTGTAGGTGGGGTTGTATATGTGTGTTAGGTCACACCATACTATAGAAGGGGGTTGAATACAGTGTAGAATACAATCAAATCGATTTCGAACACAAGTAACAGTAAACAGATTTATTCGATATAATAAACTCTGTTACAATGGTACTGTTCTCTCTTAGTAATGAACAAATATCATGAGAGCTGCTAGGTTACAATGTATGATCTTCTCGATAATGATAACACATATAATTTAAACCTATGTATATGTTTATATATTACACAGTTACAAGATAACTTCTAATTGATATGGAATATAATTCTGTCTCTTAAAATATATCAATCAGATATCTTATACAAGTCTTTAAGTCCTGTAACTCTTTCCATGCATATCTTCTTTTATATTAGTCTCGATCTTCTTTCCTGTAAATCAACTTCCTTCCTTAACAGTTAGTCCTCCTGTACTTAAGTTCTGATATCCATCTTCTGATATTTATCTTCTGATAATTTAAGTTCTGATATCCTTAAGTTCTGACTTCCAGTAAGTATTGATTCCGGTAAGTACTGATATTTCCTATTTGTTAAGATCTGAAAACTAAACATGAAACATATTAGACATGACATCTCAAATTTATCTAACAATCTCTCCCAACTTGTAAATTGTGCAAAAATATACAAGTTAATAGATTTGATGATGTCAAAAACATTTAAGTTCAAATGCAATAAGAGTTTAATAAGACTATTAACTACAACTTACATTCCTTGTAGCTTTACCAACTTCACTGGATCAATCTGAATCCATAATGATTCTTAATAAAATCTCTTACCAGCTTGTCTTCAGCCTTTCTCAGAAATTCAACTAACCGTGCTTTGACCTGCATCAGTTCTTCATCTTTACTATCACCAATTTGATAAATGGTTGTTCTGAGAGCTTAAATTGATGTTCTTTCAAGTCCATCACCAAGTCTGATAACCCTAGAATGTGAAGAATTTTCATTATAACATAAGCATTTTCCTTTCAGAATAACTTCCACCTTAGCAGAATTCTTCAGCATAGGAATTTCTCTTCCATCATCTTCAGTAATCATTGGTATATACTGAGAAGTCTTTGTACCAAAGATTCTAAATAGATCTCTTATAGCCTTCAAAATGTATTCTGACCATCTTCTTGTAACACCAGATTTTACTTCCAGAAGATAGTGAATATGTTGAAGTTCTCTGACAGACTTCTTTAGCACATCAGTATCAGCTAGTCTGTAAGTTAATCCATCATAGAGAAATAAAATCAATTTCTCCTTTAGATTTTCCTTATCATGAGCATCTATCACGATTTGAGCAGACATCACTTTGTCAAGGTGCTTTTGTTTGATTTGTTCATATGGTTTGTCTGTCAACATGAAAGGATCTCTTAGAGTAACTTCTACTCATGTTTATATCTTTTCTTCATCAGAACCTAATCCAGCTTTATCTCTAGGTTGCTTGGATCTCAACCCAAATGTTGCGAGTTGACTGATCATAAGATTGGGTTTTGGTTCAACTGGAGTAGCTTTCTTCCATAACAGCTTATTCTTATCAGCAATTGTCATCTTTTCCAAATTAACTTGATCAGAATTTGTTGTTTCTTTTGTAACTTGCTATTCTTTATTCTGAATAACTTGAGCAGTGTCAGAAGTTATTTTAGATTCTTCAATTATCTTTCTTCTCTTCAGAATTTGAACAGTTTTATCTTTAATCAAATCATCATCATTCACTGTAGTTTGATAGACTGGAATGAAAGAACTTATCTTTTTCTCAATCTTTAAAGGTTCACCAACCTTTTCTTTTCCTTTTGACTTAGGATCAATCTCAGTTTGTGATCTAGTCTTGGACTTTGAAGTCTCAGAATTTGACTTTTCCCTGATCACAATGCCTTTTTCCTTAGTCGTTGGAGGTTTCTTTGCATCAGAAGCTTTAGACTTAAGATTTGTCTTCTCAGCTGCAAATCTAGCTACTTCCTCCTTGAGAGTTTCCAAATCCATTCCTGGATTTTGTTTCAGAAATAATCTTCTAGCTATCTCCTCATCAAGTGTCTGGATTTTAGGATTTTTGTAATAAACACTAGTTTGCTTCCCCTTTATCTTCAGAGTTTGTAAAAACTTCTGAGAGTCTTTAGATCCTGACTGAATCAGGATATCATAACTTGACATCAGACTTTGTTTATCATAACTTGACATCAGACTTTGTTTATCAGAACTTGAATTCAGATTTTTAGCATTCACAGCATCAGAACTTGACTTGTTCTATGTAGAAGATTTTCCTTGAACTTTTCCTTGACCTCTACTCTTATCAGAGTTTCCCTGGTCATCACCTTTATCATCCTTTTTCTTCAGTATTTCAGTAGGTGAGCATTTGGACTTAACTACCTTCTCCCCCTTTTTGGCATCATCTGGAAGTAAGAGAGAAAGAAGAAGTTCAACTAAAGATTGGATTTCATCCAATTGAGCTTTCTGAGAAACTTGGTTTGCCAGGACCTCATCAATTTGGGCCTGTTGCTTCTCTTGAATCTTCTCAATGGCTTCAATTTTCTCAAGAGTAGGTCTGATATATCTATTCTTGTCAAGCTTAAGCTGTAGATCTAGCTTATCAGCATGTTCCTTTAGTGTATCAACCTTTTCATGAGTAGAAGAATGTAGACCTTGAAGATGTTTGGTAGATAGAGCAGTGATCTTGAGTTGTGTCTTTAAATCAGCATTTGTGAGCAACTCATCAGCTTTAGCAATATGCTCTGTCAAAATGTTAGAACTTTGAATGAAATCAGTGTCATTCCACTTCTCGTTCCACTCCACACCTCTGTGAGTATCCTCCCAGGGAATAGGTGCTTCCTTTTCAACAAATTTCTTCACCAATTCTTCCTTTCCTAGTATAGGAACCGGAGTCTCAGCAGAAACACTGTCTTCAGAACTTGAGGAAGACTCATTATGTTCTGACAGCACAACAGTGTGTGAAACAACTGGAGATTCAGGAACAACTTCATTTAAATTATGAACATCAGAATTTATCTCCAGAGCTAGTGTGGTTGATGTAGATGGTATCTCAACATTTAAAATTGGAAAATGAGTTGGAGATTGCTGAGCTTCTGTAGATGGAGCTTCCAGATTAAGAACATTTGGTATATTCAAATTATGAATATCTATTTCAGAGTTTTCAGTTTGTTCTTTAGCATCATCTGTAGCTTTAATAGGAGAGACGGGAGGGGTTACAACTGTATCAGTAGCAGTGTCTTTGGCTTGAGCTAGAAGGGCTTCAATAACAATTGGTTCTTGTGAGATCAGAGATTCCTGATCCCCTTCCTCAGCTTCTTCAGTATTATCTGATGGAGCCTTAGCCAAATACCTCCTAGACTTCATTTTCTTCAATCTCCTTGCCAATGAAGGAGTTGCTTCAACAGTAACAGAATTTACAGATTTCTTTCTTTTCAAAGTATCAGAACTTTGAGCTTTTGTTTCTATCTGAAAAGTAAAGTTCTCAGCTTCAATTATCACAGGTTCTGATGCATGAACCCGTGCTTCAACTGTTTCCTCAAATCAACAAAATTTATTATTGACCATAATTGTAATCAAAACATTCATCAAAGGATAAAGTTTAAATAGATGAAGTGAAGATTAACAAATTACAATTAGAACATGCACAGTCACATAATAAGAGAGAAACAGAGACTAAATCTTGTAATGAAAGGAAATTTCATTAATATAGCAAATGAGTACATTTCATGAAATTTATAGATTACATGCAAAAATTACAAGATAGTCCTAGTCTAAGAATCTTAACATCAACAGCCTTAGTCCTAGTCTAAGAATCCTATCGACTAGTTCCTCCTACTGCTGACAAAGAGCACTGCAAGACGGAAGATCCGTTCTTGCTGAAGGAGAGCCTCTCTCCTTTCCTCTTCCAATCAATCAAGATGGAGCTCATAGTCCATCGAAAATAACAAGAGGTCTGTGTGAACCTCTTGTGGAACAGAGTTCCAGAGCTCTTCAGGAATGGCGGTGACATGCCACTCATGTTGCCAGTCATCACAACTCAACTCTATATTGAAAGTTTCATAGTTCATGAACAAGTTGAAGAGAACCATTTTTGTTTATGAAGAAGAAAAATGATGATAATTAAAAGAGAGAGTGAGTTTGTGAGAAAATGGAAGATGATTTGGCTGGGATGAATAGTCGGTTTAAATAGCCAATGGAATACTAAGGGACGCGAAGACTGTTTAATGATTAAAAAAAATAATGATGCCTCGTCTCCCGAGACCGATGTGTACTAATAACAGTCAGTAAAAAGTTAAAGAAAGAGTTAATGAGCACGTCAAATAAACAATAATTACTGTGCACATGCAGTTTTTCAAGACAAACATGTTTACCACTAACCCATAATGATTATGACTATTTTTATCTTACCCAAATATATTCTGATTTAATATGACTATTTCAGTTTTTATCACAAATAAGTCAAGTAAAGAAAAATGCCACGTAAGCATCAAGGATTCCATCATGATTTAATATCAGAACTTAACTTATATCAGATTTTAACAGTCATCAGAATATGGCTTTTGTACTCAAAAAGTGAATATCTTTTTCTGTGATTGTTCATACAAATACTGACTTGTTTTCTTCAGAGTTTAATCATCAGAACTTCCATCAGAACTTGTCCTCAGATTTTATGCAAATTACACTTAACTGTTTATCAAAAACAACTTGATCACCACAGTAATTTTCATCATTCATATGAAGTGAAAGTGTGTGCATTCAGCAGAATATCATATAAAGATTAAAGTCTGATAAATTTCATTACATATTAGAAATAAGGCATAACTAAAAAAAGTTCTTAAAATCTGTCCTCAATCATGAAGTCTACTATAGAAAAAATTTATGCAAGAATCTACCTCAACTGTTTGTGCTTATTTTATGCATCTTTTGAAATTCCTTTTTACAGCGGCTTCTCAGTGTAAGTGAGTTACAACTGCTTATCAGAATTTATGTTGTTGTCATAGTATTTCTCCAATAATCAGAGAATGTGAAAAGTTACCAAGAAAATTTATTTGTTTTTCTAATGCATATTACTTAATACCAGCAATGCACTTGGGTCTTCCCTTCCACATATTTACTCTAGATTTCAAAGGAGTACATGACTTTTCTTTTCTTTTGATAAGTGAGGCTTATCAGCATTTAGTTCATTCTTAAGATTTACTGACATCAGAATCTGAGAGATAAGAAACAATAATTTAGTTTGTGACTTAGTAATAAGATACACAAAGTAAACTTGACTAAGCTCAAAATCAGAATTTGCTTGTGTTAATGAGTTTTCACATAAACAACTAATTCATACATGGGATTTCTAGTATGTTAAAGACTACTAGGTCAACATCTTGCACAGTTATCCTCATTGGATTGAATAGTCACAGAACATTCAAAACACTATCAGAGCTTAAAGATCCACATCAGATAACAATCAGCATTTAATGAATTTCAATTAAAGAACATATTGCATGAAGATAAGACAATCTGTAAACACTGATCATAAAGTCTGATGCATGAGAACAAAAACTAAGCAGATTTGGAGAAAGAACCTGAAAATATTCCAAGTTCATTTACCAGTCTTGTAAAAGTAGCTTCACATAGTGGTTTGGTGAAGATATCTGCTAGTTGTTGACCTGTTGGACCAAAATGCAATTCCACTATACCTTCCATCACATGTTCCCTTATGAAATGGTACCTAATGCTGATGTGCATTGTCATTGAGTGTTGAACTGGATTACCTGTTATAGCAATAGCACTTTGATTATCACATTAAATAGGGATTTTAGAAAACTCTAACCCATAATCTAGTAATTGATTCTTCATCTAAAGAATCCGTGCACAACAGCTTCCTCCAGCAATATATTATGCTTTTACAGTTGATGTGGAAATTGACTTCTATTTCTTGCTAAACCAAGAAACCAATCTGCCTCCAAGAAATTGGAAGCTTCCACTAGTGCTTTTCCTGTCTATTTTGCATCCTGCAAAATCTGCATCTGAGTAACCTATTAGCTTAAAATCTGATTCTCTAGGATACCACAATCTCAGATCAGCTGTACCCTTAAGGTACTTGAAAATTCTTTTCACAGCTATGAAGTGAGGTTCTCTTGGATCAGCCTGAAATCTTGCACAAAGATAGGTAGCATACATGATATCAGGTCTACTTGCAGTTAAATAGAGTAAAGAGCCAATCATACCTCTGTAGTTAGTAATATGTACTGATGAACCTGTGTCTTTATCTAACTTGGTTGCAGTGGCAATGGGAGTGGATGCTGTTAAACAATCTTGCATTCCAAATTTCTTCAATAAATTTATGGTGTACTTAGATTGACATATAAAAGTACCTTCTTCATTCTGCTTGACTTGAAGGCCCAGAAAATAACTAAGTTCTCCCATCATACTCATTTGATATCTTGACTGCATTAGTTTTGCAAACCTTTCACAGAGTTTGGCATTTGTAGAACCAAATATGATATCATCAACATATATTTGTACCAAAAGTAAGTCCTTTCCATGGTTGAGATAGAACAGTGTTTTATCAGTTTTACCTCTGTAAAATCCACTTTCTAGAAGGAATTGAGGTAAAGTCTCATACCATGCTCTAGGAGCTTGCTTAAGGCCATAAAGTGCTTTGTCAAGCTCGTAGATATGATTTGGAAATTTTGAATCTACAAAGCCTGGAGGTTGTTCAACATAGACCTCTTCTTCCAATTCTACATTAAGAAAAGCACTTTTCACATCCATTTGAAAGACTTTAAACTTTTTGTGAGTAACATAAGCCAAAAAGATCCTTATAGGTTCTAATCTGGAAACTGGTGCAAATGTTTCATCATAATCAATACCCTCATGTGGAGAGTAGCCTTTAGCAACCAACCTTGCTTTATTCCTTGTAATTATGCCATCACTGTCAGTTTTTTTTCTGAACACCCATTTTATGCCAACAACTGATCTGTTCTTTGGTCTTGGCACTAGGGTCCAGACTTTATTTCTTTCAAATTCATTTAATTCTTCCTGCATTACTTCCACCCAATTAGCATCTTGAAGAGCTTCTTCCACTTTCTTTGGTTCAGTCTGAGATAGAAAAGAATGATAGAGACATTCATTTGATGTTGCAATTCTAGTTCTGACACCTGCTTCAGGATCTCCAATAATTAAGTCAGGTATATGTGATTTGGTCCACTTCCTTGCAGATTGAAGTTGACTTCTAGAACTGGATCCTCCCCCATGATCCATGATGTCTCCATCAGGATTTTCTGATGCTCCCCCTGTAGTTATGCTCTCTGAGAATTCAGAGATTGACTTGGATCCTTCAGGATTTAAAGTATCAGAGCTTATAGAATTATCAGAATTTGGCTCATCAGAACTAGATGAATCAGAACTTGAAGAGCCAGTGACAGGTTCTGATGCTTCTTGAGAGTCTTGAGATGTGGTAGGATCTTCAGCTTGCTCCCCCTGGATAGGTGCATTTTCCTTTGGAGTTGTTACCACAGATTTAATGACATCAGTACTTACAGGATCAGATTTTAAGTCATCAGAATTTACAGAATCAGAATTTAAGTCTTCATTTTCAAATCTTAGCTGATCGTGATCATTGAAATCTTTAAAGTCCAGTATTCTTCTTATCATCAAAAGATACATTGATATATTCCATGACAACCCTTTTCTTAAATTTTAGACTCTGAAGGCTTTTCTGGAAAGTGGATATCCAACAAAAATTCCTTCATCAGCTTTTAGATCAAATTTTGACAGTTGTTCAGGATGAGTCTTAAGAACAAAACACTTACATCCAAATACATGAAAGTATTTCAGATTTGGCTTCTTTTTCTTCACCATATCATATGGTGTTTTTCCATGCTTGTTTATGAGTGTTGCATTATGTGTAAAACAAGCAGTCTGCACAGCTTCAGCCAAAAAGTAGGTTGTTAGCTTTGCTTCATCAAATATAGTTCGTGCAGCTTTTATGAGAGTCATGTTCTTTCTTTCTACAACTCCATTTTGCTGTGGAGTTCCAGGTGCAGAATTCCGGTTTGATTCCATGTTCTTTGCATTATTCTTCCATGATTGAATTCTTGAACTCGGTGCCATTATCACTTCTCCAGCTGTCTGACATAATCAGTTAGAGTAAATACAGTTTCATTCTTCTTGTGCAAGAAGTACACCCAAGTGTACCTTGTGAACTCATCCACTATAACCATAGCATATTTCTTCATTGCAATAGACATGACATTGACTTGACCAAATAGATCAACATGCAGTAGGTGATAAGGCTCAAGAATCGATGACTCATTTTTGCTCTTGAAAGAAGATTTTCTTTGTTTTGCCTTTTGACATGAATCACAAAGGCCATCAGAAGCAAATACTGATTTTGGCAATCCTCTCACAAGATCTTTCTTTACAAGCTCATTTATGTTGTTGAAGTTTAAATGAGAGAGTCTTTTGTGCCAATTCCATCTTTCTTCAATTGATGCTCTGCTCAACAAACAGATTGCAGAACCATCAGAAGTTGTTGAAAGTATGGCTTCATAAATGTTACCATGCTTGTAACCTTTTAGAACCACTTTTCCTGTAGAATTGCTTACAACTTCACAGTGTTCTTCAAAGAAATCTACATGATAACCTCTGTCACAGATTTGACTCACACCTAGCAGATTGTGTTTAAGTCCTGATACAAGAGCTACTATTTCAATGATGACATTCTCAAGATTAATATTGTCATATCCCAGAGTTTTTCCCATGTTGCCATCTCGATAAGAAACTCCTGGGCCAGCTTTCTCCACAAAGTCTGAGAGAAGGGCTTTATTTCCAGTCATATGTCCTGAACATCCACTATCCAGTACTAGGATGTTTTTCCCATTGCCCTGCAATCACAAAGACCACTACTGGTTAGTTTTAAGGACCCAGAATTGCTTGGATCCTTTGGCCTTTTTAAGTTTGTTACCATTTGCAGCGGATTTAATATCAGAGTTTATGCTAACATGCTGTTTATCAGAACTTATATCAGACTTTGCATCAAACTTTACACTAGAAGGAATTAAAGCAACTTTCTTCAAAGAAGGTTTTATTTGATAATAACCATAGTACAAACTATGATATTCCTTACAAGTATAAATGGAATGCCATAAACTACCATAATGAAAACAAGGATTTTATGGCTTAAACCTAACAGACTGACTCTTAACTCCAGACTTAGGAGGTAAAGAGTTTATATTCTTATTCTTCCTGCAAAAAGAAGCAAGATGGTTAGAGTTTCCACAATTATAACATTTCTTTCTAGGAGCATTAGGAAATGCATATAATTATTGCTTTTATTCACACCTTCCTTTCCATTCCTATTTTTCCTAGCTGCCTTAACCTTGTTGACATTCCTTATTTCTTTCAGCTTATGCTTAAGCTGCTTTTTTGTCATTAAGCCTATGTTGACTTCAACTAGTTTATCATGTTCTAATTTGTCAGAAGTAGACTTCTCCTTAACTTCTGTCACAGACTCTTTCATCTTTTCAGAATCAGACTTTACAGTTTTAGCTACAAACTTAACAGGATTTACCTTTGACTTAACAGTTTGTTTAACAACAATTGGCTCAATTTGTTCAGTTCCTTTTTCACGTTTATCATCTCCATAACTTAAGCCCTCTTTCCAGTTTCCACTACTTAATAAATTCTAAGTTGTTCTTCCAGAGTTAGTCCAAGTCCTGATAATCTCTTTTTCTTTTTCTAACTCAGTTTTGAGAGATTTATTCAATTTTAGCAATTCATCTCTAACATAAAAAGCATCATCTCTCCCTTTCTGAGTTTGATGGAACATAATTAACTCTTTTTCTAACTAATCATTCCTTTTCTTATAAGCAAGATTTGCAGAAGTTAATCTTTCACATGTTAAAGTTTAATCTCTGTAGCTAATAAATATGGTTTTAAGATATAATCTCAACTCAGTAATATCATCCATATGAAAGGCATAAGTTGTTTGAGGTACCTTCACTTCAGCAGTTTCAGGGCTGCCATTAGCATTTGCCATTAAAGCACGATTCACCTCATCTTCAGAATCTGAAGAGTATGTCCAGCTTTTCTTCTTTGTGACAAGTGCCTTGCCTTTGTCACTCTTTCCTTTTCAGGAGATATGTGGCCTCTTTCACCACAATTGTAGCATTTGACTTTTGAGTTGTCTCCTCTGTCAGACTTTACACTTTTGCCTTCATACTTTTTGAACCCTTTCTTATCAGTACTTCCACCTTTCTTGAAAAACTTATTTCCCCTTCTGAATTTCCTGTAGGCTATCTTTGTGATTCCCTTCACCATAAGAGCACACAATTTCATCATCTCTTCATCAACATCTATTTCAGGTAAACTTTCAGTTTCTGAATCATCATCATCATAACTTGATGATTCTGAATCAGACTTTATGATGAGAGCCTTTCCTTTGCCTTTCTTTGAGACAACCACTTTGGGGAATTCCTCCTCAGCCTTAAGAGCAACTATCCTTGACTTTCTCCCATATCTCTTGCTTCTTTGATCCATCTCAAGTTCATAAGTCTTGAGCATACCATAAATTTAATCAAGAGTAGTTTCATCAAGAGCACAATTGTCTCTCATAATAGCAGCCTTCAAATCCCAACTTTCAGGAAGAGCTAAAAGGAATTTTAGATTTGAATCTTCAAGATCATATTCCTTGTCCACCAGTGACAGATCATTCAAGAGTTTGACAAACCTGTCATATTAATCAGTTAATGACTCATCAGCTTTTGAGTCAAAGTGCTCATACTCTTGAGTGATTATAGGCCTCCTGTTCTTCTTGATTGCATCAGTTCCATGGCATCTTGTCTCCAGAGGATCACATATCTCCTTTGCAGTCTTGCAATGAATTACCCTGTTCGACATGACATTATCAATAGCACTATGCAGCAAATGCCTTACCTTTGCATCCTTGGCAATGGATGAGATATCTTCAGCTGTATACTCACTTTTCTCCTTTGGTATGGTCTTTGCTGGTTGATCTGCAACTACAACAAAGAGCTTGGTTGGCTTATGCGGTCCTTCATTAATTCTATCAAGGTATTATGGATCTGTAGCTTCCAGAAACATAGCCATCTTCACTTTCCCTATGGGGTACTCAGAAGGTCTCAATATGGGAACCCTAATAGTTTCATATTGACTATGGATTTGAGTGTTTTTAGTTTCTTCAGTTTTGGTGGGCTTGGTTGGATTTTTTGCTTCTTCAGACATGATTGTTTGGATCTTTACTGTATGTGTGTTAACAGATAGGCTCTGATACCACTTGTTAGGTCACACAACACTGTAGAAGGGGGTTGAATACAGTGTAGAATACAATCAAATCGATTTTGAACACAAGTAACAGTAAACATATATATTTGATATAATAAACTCTGTTACAATGGAACTATTCTCTCTCAGTGATGAACAAATATCACGAGAGCTGCTAGGTTACAATGAATGATCTTCTCGATAATGATAACACATATGGTATAAACCTATGTCTGTGTTTATATAGTACACAGTTACAAGATAACTTCTAATTGATATGGAATATAATTATGTCTCCTAAAATATATCAATCAGATATCTTATAAAAGTCTTTAAGTCCTCTTGAATGTAGATTTTCTTTTTTTTGCCTTTTGACATGCAGTAGGTGATAAAGCTCAAGAATTGAGGATTCAGTTTTTCTCTTGAATGAAGATTTTCTTTGTTTTGCCTTTTGACATGAATCACAAAGGCCATTAGGAGCCAATACTGATTTTGGCAGTCCTCTCACAAGATCTTTCTTTACTAGCTCATTTATGTTATTGAAATTTAATTGAGAGAGTCTCTTGTGCCAATTCCAGCTTTCTTCAATTGGTGCTCTGCTTAACAGACAGATTGCAGAACTATCAGAGCTTGTTGAAAGTCAAGCTTCATATATATATTACCATGTCTGTAACCTTTCAGAACCACTTTGCCTGTAGAATTAATTACAACTTCATAGTGTTCTTCAAAGAAATTCACATGATAACCTCTGTCACAGATTTGACTCACACTTAGCAGATTGTGTTTAAGTCCTGAGATAAGAGCTACTGTTTCAATTATGACATTCCCAAGATTGATATTTCCGTATCCCAGAGTTTTTCCCATGTTGCCATCTCCATAAGAAACTCCTGGGCCAGCTTTCTCCACAAAGTCTGATAGCAGGGCTTTATTTCCAGTCATATGTCCTGAACATCCACTGTCCAGAATTAGGATGTTTTTCCTGTTGTCCTGCAATCACAAAGACCACTATTGGTTAGTTTTAAGGACCCAGACTTGCTTGGATCCTTTGGCCTTTTTAAGTTTTTTAGCGTTTGCAGTGGATTTAATTTCAGAGTTTATGCTAACATGCTTGTTATCATACTTTATATCAGACTTTGCATCACAATTTACACTAGAAGGAATTACACTAACTTTCTTCAAAGAATGTTTTATTTGATAATAATCATAGTACAAACTATGATATTCCTTACAAGTATAAATAGAATTCCATAAACTACCACAATGAAAAAAAGGATTTTGTGGTTCAAACCTAACAGACTGACTTTTAACTCCTGATCTAGGAGGTAAAGAGTTTATATCTTTATTTTTCCTTCAAAAAGAAGTAAGATGGTTAGAATTTCTACAGTTATAGCATTTCTTTCTAGGAGCATTAGGAACAGGCATATAATTATTGCTTTTATTTACACCTTCCTTTTCATTCCTATTTTTCCTAGCTTCATTTACCTTGTTCACATTTCTAATCTCTTTCAGCTTATGCTTAAGCTGCTTCTTTGTCATTAAGCCTATGTTTACTTTAGCTGGTTTATCATGTTTTAATTTTTCAGAAGTTGACTTTTCTTTTATTTCTCTCTTAGAATCTTTCATCTTTTCAGAATCAGACATAACAGTTTTTGCTACAAATTTAACAGGATTTACCTTTGGCTTAGCAGTCTATTTAACAACAATTGGCTCAATTTGCACAGTTCCTTTCTCACTTTTATCATCTCAATAACCTAAGCCCTCTTTTCAGTTTCCACTACTTAGTAAATTATGAGTTGTTCTGACAGAGTTAGTCCAAGTTCTGATGATCTCTCTTTCCTTTTCTAAATCATTTTTTAGAGATTCATTCAATTTTAGCACTTCATCTCTAACATACAAAGCCTCATCTCTTTCTTTCTTAGTTTAATGAAGAAAAACTAACTCCTTTTCTAAATAGTCATTTCTGTTTTTAAGAGCAAGACTTTCAGATGTTAATCTTTCACATGTTAAAGTCTGATCTCTAAAACTAATGAACATGGTTTAAAGGTATAATCTCAATTCAGTAATATCATCAGTATGAAAAGCAAAGGTTGTTTGAGGTACCTTCAATTCAGCAGTATCATACTGCTATCAGCATTTGCCATCAAGGCATAGTTCACCTCATCTTCAGAATCTGAAGTGTCTGTCCAGCTTTTCTTCTTTGTAACAAGTGCCTTGCCTTTATCACTTTTTCCTTTCTTGCAGTCAAGAGATATGTGGCCTCTTTCACCACAATTGTAGCATTTGACATTTGAGTTGTCTCCTCTGTCAGACTTTCCTCCTTTGCCTTCAGACTTTCTGAAACCTTTCTAATCAGAACTTCCATCTTTCCTGGAAAACTTCTTGCCCTTTCTAAATTTCTTGTAGGCTATCTTTATGATATCCTTCACCATAAGAGCACACAGTTGCATCATCTCTGCATCAACATCAACTTCAGATAAACTTTCAGTTTCTAAATCATCATCATCAGAATTTGATGACTCTGAATCAGACTTTATGATGAGAGCCTTTCCTTTGCCCTTCTTTGAGATAACAACTTTAGGAGACTCCTCCTCAGCTTTAAGAGCAACTGTCCTTGACTTTCTTCCATGCCTCTTGCTCCTTTGATCCATCTCAAGTTCATAAGTCTTAAGCATACCATAAATTTCATCAAGAGTATTTTCAGTAAGGTCATAGTTGTCTCTTATGGTAGTAGACTTCAAATCCCAATTTTCAGGAAGAGCTAAAAGGAATTTTAGATTTGAATCTTCAAGATCATATTCCTTGTCCATCAGTGACAGATCATTCAAGAGTTTGACAAACCTGTCATATAAATCAGTTAATGACTCATCAACTTTTGAGTCAAAGTGCTCATACTCTTGAGTGAGTATAGTCCTCCTGTTCTTTTTGATTGCATTAGTTCCATGGCATCTTGTCTCTAAGGCATCCCATATCTCCTTTGCAGTCTTGCATCCAATTACCCTGTTTGACATGACATTATTAATTGCACTATGTAGCAAATGCCTTACCCTTGCATCCTTGGCAATAGATGAGATATCTTCAGGTGTGTATTCACCTCTCTCCTTTGGTATGGTATTTACTGGTTGATCAACAACTGCAACTGAGAGCTTGGTAGGCTTATATGGTCCTTCATTAATATTATCAAGGTATTCTGGATCTGTAGCTTCCAGAAACATAGCCATCTTCACTTTCCATATGGGATACTCAGAAGGTCTTAGTATGGGAACCCTAATAGTCTCATATCGACTATGGGTTTGAGTGTTTTGAGTTTCCTGAGTTTTAGTGGGCTTAGTTGGGGTTGTGTTTCTTCAGACATGATTGTTTGGATCTTTACTGTATGTGTGTTAACAGAAAGGCTCTGATACCACTTGTTAGGTCACGCAACACTATAGAAGGGGGTTGAATATAGTGTTTGTACAATCAAATTGATTTCAACAGAAGTATGTAACAAAGATCAAATATATTCAAATAAACTCTGTTACAATAGAACTGTTGTTCTCTCTCAGTGATGAACAATATCACTAAGAGCTGCTAGGTTACAATGTATAATCTTCTCGATAATGATAACACATATTGTGTAAACCCTTAGCTGTGTTTATATAGTACACAGTTACAAGATATCTTCTAATTGATATAGAATATAATTCTGTCTCCTAAAATATATCAATCAGATATCTTCCACTAGTCTTCTAGTCCTCTAACTCTTCATGCATATCTTCTTTTGTTTTAGTCCACATCTTCTCCTGTAAATCAGCCGCATTCCTAATCTGAAGTCTTCCCACACTTAAGTCCTAATATATATCTTCTGACGCCTTAAGTTCTGATATTAAGTTCTGACTTCAGTAAGTCTTGATAAGTCTTGTTGTTAAGTTCTGAAAACTAAACACAAATCAGATTAGACATGACATCTCAAATATATCTAACAGATGAGCATGTGGTGACCTTGTCAACTGTTTGAAAAGCACTACATTTGCCAGAAGATTGCACTTTCAATTCAACAGTTGAGGAGCCAGCTCTCCAACAAATGATGGCAAATCTGGGCTATCAAAAGTCTTTGGCAAAGCTGGGATAATTGAAGACACCCACATCAGGAGGGAGTGGAGTTTTTTCTTTGATTGTATCACAAAAGCTTTCGCCAACAAGTGCTCAAACTTTGATGCCATACCCATAATGAGTCAACAAATCGGGTATGCCATTTTGAATCAAACACATTTTGATTATGCAAGTGTTGTTTTAGGATTTATTGGTGATAGGATGAAAGAAGATAGCAATATAGTCTATTTTGCTAGATTCTGTAAACTTATTTATAATTTCTGTTGTCCTGATTCACCATAAAACTTTAGTGAGACAACTGAACCCTTTAAGTTACACAAAAGGGCTTTTACAGACTTATTATCTACTGATAATAAGAAGAGTACACTAAGACCCCTCCAAATTCCTCAATCAGTTAAACAATTCTTCGTAAATGCTGATCCACACACATACAGTACCATATATCCTGATGTAGCACCATCTCAACCTCCATCAGCACCTACAACCACAACTCAAACAGCACAATCCTCACAATCTCAACCTCAACCACAGCCTACCATCAGAACTTATTTCCAACCTGCACAATCCTCTCACCCACAACCATCTGCTACAACATCAAGACCCAAACCTACAAGGGTAAAATATGTTTCTAAATCTCCACCAAGGAGAAGAAGGATGATTCTAAGGGATGAATCTGATGAAGAAGAGGAGCAAGTCCAGGTTCATGCATCAGAACCTGTGACAGTAGAAGCTGAAAATGTAATTTTTCAGAAGGAGGTAGCAGCTGAAAAAGATATTTCTCAGAAGGACACTAAAGCTGAGGGTTCTAGTATTGCAAAGAGGAAAAGAAATTCAAGTTCTGATGCTGCTCAAGTAACTCCTCCACCATCCAAAATATCAAAGAAGAAGAGAGCAGGAAGGCATATGGCACAACCTCTATCTGAGGATGCTCAAGAAGCTGAGGAAGGGGATCATGAATCTCTGATCTCATCAAGACCAATAGTGATTGAAGCCTTACCACCTCCACCACAACAAAGACACTGTTCCAGACACAGTGATCACACCTCTTGTCTCTCCCATCAAAGAACATGTTCAAGTTGAAGATTCAGGATTAAGTCCTGAAATTGACCTTCATAGGCTGATCATTCCTTCTGTCCTGTTTCTGGAAGCTCCACAAGGACAAGTGACAACTCCACCTGTTTCTCCACTACATGCTGAAGTTCCAAATACTCCCACTCTGGATGTGGAAACAGATGAAGTTGTACCAGAGTCTCCAACAGCCACACACGCACTTGTGTTGTCAGAAGATGAAGAGTTTCCTGCAAGTTCTGGAGAGTCAGCTCCAGTTAACACACCAGCTCCAGTTCTTGGAAATGAGGCATTGATTAAAAAGTTTGTTGAAAAAGATGCTCCTGTTCCATGGGAAGAAACTCATAGAGGAGTTGAATGGACCAAGAAGTGGAATGAATCTGATTTTGTTCCAAGCTCTAAAGTTCTATCAGAACATATTGCTAAAGCCGATGAGTTGATGACAAATTCTGACTTTAAAGCTCAACTTAAATTCACAGCTCTCAGTACTAAAAGCCTTCAAGGTCAACACTCCATTACTCATGCCAAGGTTGATAAGCTACAGGAAAATGCTGACAAGCTGGACCTGATGATCAAGCTCGACAAAAACAGGTTTATCAGACCTATTCATGAGAAAGTATAGACTATTGAGAAGGTTCAAGAAAAGCAACAGGTCCAACTGGCTGAGGTCCTGCAAAATCAAGCTTCTCAACAAGCTCAACTGAATGAAATTCAATCTTCAATAGAACTTCTTCTATCTTTACTCCTACCAGATGATGCCAAAAAGGGGGAGAAGGTAATGAAGTCCAAATGCTCAACTAGTCAAGTACTGAAGAAGAAGGGTGATAAGGAAGATGACCAGGGAAACCCAAGCAAGGGTCAAGGTCAAGGGCAAAGCAGGAAAATCAGCAAAGTTTCTTCAAGGAAACTAATTTCTGACTCTAGAAAATCTTCTACACAGAAGAAGACAATTTCTGAAGCTGTAGATGCTCAAACTCTAAAAGCAAGTTCTGATGATCAAAGTCTGATATCAAGTTCTGATCTTCTCATTCAAGGAGATAGTCAAGACTCCCAGAAGTTTTTGCAAACTCTGAAGCTTAAGGGAAGGGATACTACAATCTATTATAAAGATCCCAAGATTCACACTTGATGAAGAAATTGCTAGAAGACTATTTCTCAAACATAATCCTGGAATGGATTTAGAGACTCTCAAGAAGGAAGAAGCTAGATTTGCAGCTGAGAAGACAAATCTTAAGTCTAAAGCTTCTGATGCAAAGAAACCTCCAAGGCCTAAGGCAAAAGGCATTGTGATCAAGGAAAGGTCAAATTCTGAGGATTCAAAGCCCAAGACAAGATCACAAGTTGAAGTTGATCCCAAGGATAAAGGGAAAGGAAAGATTGATGAGCCAACAAATCCACAGGGGATGAAGATTCCTCAAATCCTGATGAAACCAGTGTGCAAAATGGTTCAAGTTTATGATGATACAGTTGCTGAAGATAAAACTGTTGAAACTCTGAAAAGAAAGAAGATATTAGAAGAATCTAAGATAACCTCTGACAAAGCTCAAGTTGTTCAGAGTGAAGCACAACAAGCTACAGAAGAAATAGCAAATTATGATCAAGTCATCAAAACATCAACCTATGACAGTGCTCAAGTTAATTTGAACAAATTGACAGTTACTGATAAGAGAAAACTACTATGGAAGAATGTTAATCCATAATATCCTAAGAAAATCCAGCTGTTATCTGATTTCATGACTGTTGGATTGAAAGCCAGAGAAGCAAGAGACAGAGCTGGATTAGGTTATGAAGAAGCCAAGATCAAGACATGAGTTGAAGTACTTACAAGAGATCCATTCTTATTGATTGACAAACCTCTTGAAGAAGTTACACAGAAACACCTTGATAAGGTTATATCTATTCAAATGGTACTGGATGCTCATGATAAAAGTAATGTCAAAGAAAAGCTGATTCTGTTTCTTGAAGATGGAAGAACATACAGGATGTCAGAATCAGATGTGCTGAACAACTCTCTGAAAGAACTTCAATTCTTTCATTATCTTTTGGAGATAAAGTCTGAGATTACTAGGAGATGGTCAAATTTCATCATGAAGACCATAAGGGATAAAGAAAGAATTTCTGGATCAAGGGTTACAGAATTCATTCCAAATATAGTTGAAGATGATGGAAGTGAAATTCCAATGAAGAAGAATTATGCTAAACTTGAAGTCATTCTGAAAGAGATATGTTTCTGCTATAATGAAGACTCATCTCATCCAAGAGTAATCAGACTTGGTGATGGTTTAGAAAGAAATCAAATCTCAACACTTACGACTGCAATCTACCAGATTGGAAGTCAGGGTGAAGAATTGAAGCAAGTCAAAGCTACACTAGCTCAAGTCCTGAGGAATGCAGAAGAAAAGCTGATATCAAACTTTGTCAAGAATCACTTTGGATTTAGATTGACTCAGTAAGATTTGTAAAAGCTACAAGGACTATAAGCTGTAGTTAGTTGTCTAAATAAATTCTTATTGAATTTGGACTTAAATGTTTTTGACATCATCAAATCTATTAACTTGTATATTTTTCATAATTTACAAGTTGGGGGAGATTGTTAGATATATTTGAGATGTCATGTCTAATCTGTTGTGTTTAGTTTCAGAAATTAATATCAGAACTTATTAAAGACATAACTTATATCAGAACTTAAGGCCGCCAAGATTTATATCAGGACTTAAGTGCGGATACTTCATATAAGGAAAGCAGATGATTTACAGGAAAAAGATCGTGACTAAAACAATAGAACATATGCATGAAGAGTTAGAAGACTAAAAGACTTGTAGAAGATAATATCTGATTGATATATTTTAGGAGACAGAATTATATTCCATATCAATTAGAAGATATCTTGTAATTGTGTACTATATAAACACAGCTTAGGGTTTACACTATATGTGTTATCATTCACGAGAAAGATTATATATTGTAACCTAGCAGCTCTTAGTGATATTTTTCATCACTGAAAGAGAACAACTGTTCTATTGTAACAGAGTTTATTATATTGAATATACTTGATTACTGTTATATACTTGTGTTCGAAATCGATTTGATTGTATAAACACTATATTCAACCCCCTTCTATAGTGTTGTGTGACCTAACAAACTAGTTGTACAAGGATCAGGAAATAAAATGGGAAGGATATAGTACAAAGTTTGATGGCTTGTAAAATTATGGCGTCATCTAAATTCGGGGTCTAGATTTGGGAGACACTAACTGATAAACAGTAATATTCTATGCACAACGGAAAAAAATAATAAATATGAGCCCTGCATGCAACTGGATCAATCACAGGTTATAGTATGAAGCATGCACTGCTACAAACCATAAGTTATTACAATCCAAAATCTATTTAGTTTTACAAACTATTTCAAATTTTATTACAACACACCAATGTACTAGTTTATGCATCTCAAAACCTCTACCTGCACAAGCACATCAATACTAAAGATCTTTTACCGATCTTGGGTAAAAACTCTCCTTAGGTTGGCAGATAAGAGTCTTGCTCTGGTCTAGCTGAAGAATCAGAGTACTTAACAAGTATGAGATAATGAAATTCTCAGCAAGCAGTATATAATTTAATTGAAACAATAATAATATGTTGTAGCATATGAAAATCACAGATAAACAACAATATTTGAACCATAAAGAAAGCTTTAACAAGCTTTAACAATAAATGACAGTTTTAGATTGGAATCTTCATGATGGACGTACTATCACAACTGATTAGTTCGTGCGATGGCACCGGATCATGATTCATAGAAACATGGCTCACAAACACGAGTACTCAAAATAAAAGGCAATCACTGGCCTTTCCAGAGGTATTAAAATTATTTCATATAATACATAGCCCACGCTGGACCGCCGTCACGACCTCTTACGCATTACATCAAATCATTAAAATATTTTCTTAAAGGAGCCATATCAATCAACATCCTTATTCAAACAACTCCCCATTTAACTTGGTCCAGAGTAATCACAACGACTGATGGCGAGATAACTAGAACAAATACTTTTTCGCTAATCACACAACAAAGTTCCACTATATAGATTATATATGGATAGCATAGTTATTTACTATCTATAAATTGAAAGGTTCATTCTAGCAGAACAGTTACTAGAATAAAATGATTTCAATAATTCAAGGATTGTCTTTATATAAAGCATCGCAAGAATATTTTGAATATGTAAAACATTCATCTATTCTGAATTTAGAATATGAAAGGGATACTTGCATAATCATGATAATCAATTCACCATTCTGACATTATAATAGGGAATAATACTTGCTTAACACTTCACTCGAACTCCTGGCCACTCGATTCTATAAACAAAAGTACTAGTTTAATAAACTAGACAAAACTCAATTAATGTTACGATATGTCTCAACGTCTACCCGGTCGTTTGTATCTAATCATGGCATTTAAAACAATTAAATAGGTAACATGTACTTTACATAGCCTGTAAGCATGTAATTTGCGTAACATGATCAATGGATAGGGTTAAGTGTTTTTAAAACTGAAATTAGGTCAAAATATAATGTATCGCTAAATATCTGACTAGGAAATTTTTATAAAATGAGCGTACTTCCTATATAAAAGTATTTACGTCTCGAAAGTCTTTTAAATAGAAGCGGAATAAATTTATGAGTCTAGACACGTTCGTTTCGTTTAAAACGGATAAACGATCTATTTATTATTAATAAAATATGAATAATTCAATTAAATAATAATATTAATAGATTATTAAATAACTTATATTTTTTTTCAAAAGCTCAAAATAATTTTTGGGAGTTAATTGAACTTAATTATGATTAATATTAATTCATATAACCATTTATTATTAAAATTAATTGATTAAAGTAATTTAAATGATTAACTCAAATAAAATAAAAAAATTAAATTAAATTAAAAAAGGAATTTGACTTCTGGATTTAAAAGAAATTAGTTAAATATTAAAATAAATAACTAAATAAATTTTAAAATTATAATTAGGAATTTAAAATTTTTGTAAAATATTAAATCCAGAACAGTTTTACTGAAATTGAAAGGGGCTTTTTGGATCAAAAGCGGGTCATAACAGAGCAGCAAAACGGGTTGGGGAAGAACAAATCAGGTTTGAACGTCCGACCGGAATTTCCCTAGAATCTGGAGAAGTTGCCGTTTTCCAGTGACGTTCTGTCGCCACCAACCGCCCTGTATGGTTCCGTTCTCATCGCAAATCTGTTGCACAACAACCTATCAACCTTTTTATGCCAACAGAGATCAGAATCGACTTTTCCGTCAAAAACCGACGAAGTCAAAGCAAAGTCGGCAGTTTTCCGGCCGAGCTCCGTTCTGACCAAAACACCACCAATATAAACGATTATTATACGAAATTAAATCTTATAATCATACTAATATAACTCAACCAAAATAATTAATACCCACGTAGTAGGTTGAATGGAAAAAAGAAGAAAAAGACGGTGGCAGCGGCTTCATGTTGACCATCAAATCAGACCCAAACAATAACAAGATATATATAAATCGATTGCAAATCCCACGATCTATACACGTATAACATCAAAACATACAAACAATTCATTAATTTTATAAATACGAAATCGATGATTATAATAAATAAATTGAAATTTCAATTCGATTGACCTTGATAAAATCTGATGGTAGAACGAGGTAGTATAGGTCACAGGCTTCGATTTGGATATTTGAGCTTCAAAAACGGAGTTCAATATCACCACCAAACACTCGATTGATTCTCAGGAACTCAAGAACATAAAACCCTAATTTCTCCCCCAGTTTCTGATTTTTAGGATAATTATGTAAATAAAATAGTAATTTCAGCTATTTATATTAATCAAAAAATTAATACCCAAAAATAATCTAAAGGTTTTTTTAATCCTTCAATTAAAATAATTAGCCCAAAAACAAATTTTATGGGAATATTTTTAAAATTATATTTTTAAATAAATATAATATATATGTCAAAATTCCCCAAAAAATATGATTGTTTCAAAAATGCATAAATAACAGATCTTTAAAATACCCATGATTTAAAAAAATTAAAACATGAATTTTGAGGGCTCTGACGTCCCGCTAGGGGCCCGGTTCGATAAAATTTTGTAAAACCAAATATTTTCTAAAATAATGAAAAATCCCGAAAATAGTTATAGAATATGTTAAAACACATAACGTGCTGCAGAACAGATAACACTAACACGTAACGATGACGATACTTTAAATTGCATTTTTTTAAATTCAGAAAAATGAAAATGCACCAAATTGAAATAAGAAACATATACTCATTTATTAAACACGTAATTATAGTCACAAAATTTCTCGGCTATTACAAAAATGCTACCAAAAAACAATTAGTGGTATTTTTTAAGACTTTGATAATATTGTGTTAACTACTTTAATTGTCGTAGTGTATTAAAAAAAATATGTGTATTGCTTATAGCAACGATCTTAAATCCAAACTCATTACGTTATTATAGCAACACTCAATTAATTGGTATATATTTAGGATAGAACATAGATACTATTAAACCTAATAATCATTTTATTCTAAGCAATCTATGTGAACTTCAAATAAATCACACAGAAAACTAAGGTCATAATTATGAATGTGCTAATATTAAATTAGAATCCAAATAGAAAACTATCTATATAAAATTACAAAGTAAATTGAGATTAAAATTAAGGTTAAACATGTAAAGATTTGAGAGGTTTATTCCTTTATAGTCAAACACAATAAACGTAATCATAAAATAATCTATAATTACAAATACAAACATATAAAATGAAGTAGATATTTCAGAAAATGGGGTAGTTACCAAATTTTAGTATAATGTGCTTGCAAAATCATGGATTAATGTTCGTGACCTTTTTAATTGGATCTTGGTAATCCTCCGAGATTGTGACTCCGGTGGTGATTAATTGAACACAGAAGAAGGTTTTTTTCAAAGTAGGGTGAATCGTAAAAGCACAAGATGAATATGTATGAGAGGGAGTACATGGTACATAAATTACAGCAGAATTAAATAATATCAGATGTGGCATGTTTAAAACATTTGTCATGTAATATGTTTTTATCTGGTATTTTCTTTTTAATTTATATAATTTTTAATTTATTTAAAATAAGTTTAAAATAGATCGATATCCAAACTAATATGTTGAACAAAATTATACCATATTCCGGTTGAGATTGTAATCATGATAATAGTAATAGAATAGTGATAATTAGCAAGTAATACTGACAAATATATCATTAGTAAGATAAAAAAGGTTGGTTTTGCCAATATTGATTGTACATGCCAATTTATCCCTAGAAATAGAAAAATCCAATTTCATGTAGATTCTAAAAGATTTCTTACAGATTATAACATATATTTGGTGTTGGAAAAAATAATAGTACAACGAATAAATTTAAACAACGAGGCAGTTATATAACGGACAATAAGAACAAGGAAAAATCACCAATAACGAAAACAAGTCACGAAGGTCGAAAACATAAAATAATCAGAAACTGTTAAATAAAAAAAGATGAGAAAGAAAGCTTATCGTTATGAAGCTTTCAACACAACTGAGTCACCAATCCCTCAAGAAGAAGAGGTTGTTCTTGAAGAGTTTATTGCCCTCACTTACTGTGTACCGAGCCTGTAATAACCCTCCCAGGATAAAATAGCAGCAGACACCGAGCTCACAGCAGGACAATGTTCAACGGCGATCAGTCCTAAGTCTCCCAAAACCTACATATGTATGTATAATTTCAGAGAGAGAAGGGAGATGAGAGGAGACTGCAAGGGTTTATACAGATGTATATCTCTATCTGCATATCAAAAACATTTTTATTATATTTTAATTTCTAGGCCCACTAATGAATTGTAACACATAATATATATATTAAAATATTATATTAAGTCACTATTTATTTAATTAAAATAATAGTAAAATCCCTCGCCCGGGTCGCCTCCCTTACGCGAGACGCTGAGACATTCGCCCAAATCGCCCTTCGACCCGACCCGACCCGAGTCGTGTCGTGTCATGGTGTGGCGTGGCAAGGCGAGACGAGGCGGTAACGCGCCCACGTGTGTGTGCACTCGAGGCCCACACTATACCCATGCATACCCACATGCCTTAGTAGTTGTGCACTACACTTGCAAGTTATACAATATAAAGCCACCAACTCTCTTTTACCATATTAATATGGTACTCAAGTTTTTTCAACTTCATCAACTACAAACCCATTTGAAGCTAGCCATTTCAACTCCATTTATTTATGGATTCCACTAAGAAAATGTCTTAGATTCAAACATGAAAGTTTGAGTCCTCTTAGCAAGGAACAACTTTCAACTATTATTTTCTGGAAATTACATCAAGATCATAATTTATTTATGCCTCAAAGTTCCATTTTCTAACAATCCCTCATAAATCCATACAGAAATACATATGAGATTTTATCATGACTTGTTTTTCAGAGTCGGTACCCTTCCGGGTTTCAACCCTCCTAAGTCCTCTACTTCGATTGCTACCGAATATAGATGGAATATTTCACCTTGAATCTTTATCTGTAAAGTGTATCCACACTCCATAGACAATGACAAGTCAAAGGCCACCGTCAGATTTACGGCTTTGAGACGTTATTGTCGTGTTTCGATCCTGTTCGTCGAATACTTCGAGAAATAACCCTTTCCTCTAATTGTGACCACACAATTGCATTCGCTTAGCTGGGCATCTCCAAAGATGTACTGCTAACATCTCGTCTTATGACTTGACCCCATTCAGAGTTCTAAACACTCATGTTATACTTGCAGTTTCAGTACCTTTTGAGGTTTCCAAGGGATAGACTCAGATACGTAAGTATCAATCTATATATAGTAAAGGTACTCATGATTCATCCTTACAACTTGTAGATGAACCATAATGGGTTATCAGTCCCATCCCCAACCTCGAATTAAGTGTTCGAATTATGTTGTGTACTTGATGATAACTTCAACAAAACACTTAGTAGAATTTATTTTAGTGATTTTGTAGCTTTCAACGGATGATCATTTCAACATCCGTTGAAAGAGTAGCTTATGTAACAATAAGATTAGTAGCACATTTCTGCATACTTAAATGGCTTAGTTCACTAAATGTTGGAGATTGTTCAAGTCATGTTGACTACTAGATTGATATGCAAGATAGAATGGTTAATTGTAAGTATTAGATTCCTTGTAATCTTGTGTAAATGAAATAGAGTTAACTGCCAAGAAGAGAGTCTCAACAGATGATTTACAGAGCTTCAACGGATGATCAACATAAGTCTCGACGGATGATCAAACAGAGTTCCAACGGATGATCAATCTGAGTTTCGATGCATGATCAAACAGAGTTCCAACGGATGATCAAATTCAAAAGAGCAGTTGATAGTGACTTGACAGTCACATGCGTTGATTGTATGCAAGTAGAATGTGGAAGCCTAATTCAGGTTTTAGAGAACAAAGAAGCATTTCCATTTCCATGCGAAACTGAAGATATTCAAATATGATGGAAAGAGAAGTGTAGTAGCATGTAGTTAGACTAGAAATAGTTTGTCTTATTATCTTGTCTTTTTATCATGTAACTTCGTGATATATAAACCAAGGGTAGCAAGTTGAATTATAGACAAGTTAGCAAGCAATTACCAGAGATATAGATAAGGCCAAATCTGTAAAATAATTTCTCAGTTCTTGTAATTCAACTTGTAAGCAGCTGTGTACATTTTGTAACATAGAGTTCTCTACTCAATATATATATCTCTGGTGAAAAAGTTCAATCCACCAGAAATTTTTTAAATACTTGTATTTAAATGCTTTATGATTTGATTTGTATTTTACTTTCATTCTGCACTATTGCAAAATCAAACACAATTATTTATTTGTAGTAGAACTGTTCTTGAAATCCAAAAATGAGGCAGAATTTCATTCAACCCCCCTTTTGTAATTCTTGTCTATATTGTTTGGGAATAACAATTGGTATTAGAGCAAGCTCTTAAAGAATAAAGAGTTTAAAGATCACAACAACTAACAAAATGAACAAAAAAGATGTTGGAGTAAAGATTCCATTTCTGGACAAAGACAACTATCACCATTGGAAGGTGAAGATGCACCTGCATCTCTTATCTCAAGATGAAGCATATGTGGGCTGCATTGAGAAAGGTCCACATGTCCCTATGAGAGCTGCAACATGAAATGAAGCATCTCTCCCAAATCCTAGAGCAGAATGGTCTGATCCCGATATTGAACAAGTTCGTAAGGATAAAAAGGCCATGAACATTTTGTTTAATAGTGTTGATGGTGACATGTTTAGCAACATCATAAACTGCAAAACTGCCAAGGATGTCTGGGACACAATTCAAGTTATATGTGATGGAACTGAGCAGGTAAGGGAGAATAAAATGCAACTCTTGATTCAGCAATATGAGCATTCCCATAGTGAAGAAAGTGAGTCACTCAATGACATTTTCAGTAGATTTTAAAAATTACTAAATGCTCTAAAATTGCATGGAAGGGTCTATCAAACAAAAGACTCAAATCTCAAATTCCTTAGATCTCTGCCAAAGGAATGGAAACCTATGACAGTCTCATTGAGAAATTCTCAAGATTACAAGGAGTTCACCCTGGATAGACTGTATGGGATTTTAAAGACCTATGAGCTTGAAATAGAGCAAGATGAGAAGCTGGAGAAAGGAAGAAAGAAGGGAGGATCCATTGCATTAGTTGCTAAGCAAGAAAAAGAGAAGGAGACAAAGGTTGAAGCTGTTGAATTTACACCAAACCATAGAGTTTGTTAAGGCAAAGAAAAATAGTTATTAGCTGAACATGAAGACAATCTTAGTCAAGATGACATGGATGACATAGATGATCATCTTGCTTTTCTATCCAGGAGATTTGTGAAGCTCAAATTCAAGAAGAATTTTGGAGTAGCCAAGTCAAACGGAAACATGGCTGATAAGTCTAAGTTCAAATGTTTCAAGTATGGCTTGTCAAGTCATTTTGCTAGTGAATATAGAAAGTCTGATTTTAGTAAAAGAAGTTTGAGTCTGTTGATTACAAATAAAAATACTTGGAGTTACTCAAATAAAAGGAAAGGGTTTTCATCACACAAGAAAATGACTGGGCTGCAGATGGATTAGATGAGGATGAAGATACAAGCTATATCAATCTAGCACTTATGGCCAAATCAGACGAAATAGAGGTCAGATCATCAAGCAATAAGGTAATCACCACTAACCTAGCATATTTATCTAAAGATGAGTGTAATGATGCCATAAATGACATGTCTACTGAATTATATCATCTGCGTGTTACACT
Organism: Apium graveolens; assembly: GCF_009905375.1. Lineage (NCBI taxonomy): Eukaryota > Viridiplantae > Streptophyta > Magnoliopsida > Apiales > Apiaceae > Apium > Apium graveolens. Next base: position 122,606,040 of record NC_133654.1, read on the forward strand.
TAAGTCTCTCCCTAAAGAAAACACTAAACTTAAAGAGAATAATATGCTTTTAAGTGAAAGAAATACTGTGTTAGAAATTCAATTTGTTGAGTTTGAAAAACTGAAGATAGAATACAAGATTGCTAAAGATGAACTAAGTGAATCCTTGAAGAAAGAGGAGATTTTAAGAAAGCAGCTTGAATGAGAATAGGAAGTAATCAAGGCATGGAAATCATCTAGAGATGTTCATGCTGAAATTACTAAGGTTCAAGGTATGGAATCTTTCTGTGATGAAGCCTGGAAAAAAGAGCAAGGAGAAACTTGATTCCAACTTAGTAGAAGCACTTTCAACGGATGTGGGTTCGACGGATGATGAACATTATCCGTCGAAAGATCAAAAGGATTGTCCGTCGAAAGACAAGGAATCACATCTGTTGAGTGAAAGGAAGCCTGTTAGCAAAGCTAAACTAAATGAGAAATATGGATCAGTTTCTAAAAACTTTGTTCCAGGAGAAACAAGTCAAGTGAATAAAAATAAGAGAATCAATGTAGGACATCTGTCTATCAAGCAATTGAATGACAGATTGGAGAAATTGAAGTGAGAACAGAGTCTAAAAGGAAAAATAATAGGAATGGGAAAGTAGGAATTAACAAATATAACAACTACACACCTGATAAATATGTACCAAGAAAAATATGTGTTAAGTGTGGTAGTGTTAATCATTTGTCTGTTAATTGCAAACTTACTATGCCTGCTCCCATGTCTACACCTCCTTCATTTCCCAGTGTGCCTACTATGCCTGTTAATGTTATGCCTTCACATAATTTGAATGCACAATTTGCTAATATGCCATTTGCTCAAAATCCTTATTATGTTGTATTTTGTACAGAATATGCCTTTACATGTTAATCAGCCTGTGCATGATAATTCCGCAATAATGAATGGTTTTAAGGGTCCTATTCAATTGGCTAAGGATGAATCTCAAATGCTTAAGTGAAATGAAGACAAGCCTAAGAAACCTAAGAAAAAGGCTAACAAAACAGGACCCAAGGAAACTTGGGTACAAAATCAACTTGATTTGATTTTATTGTGTGCATGGAAACAAAAAAATCTTTGGTATTTGGATAGTGGGTGCTCAAGGAACATGTCTGGAGATTCTACCCTGCTCACTGAGTTCAAGGAAAGAGTTGGCCCAAGTATTACTTTTGGAGATGACAGCAATGGTTATACTGTGGGATATGGCTTGATTTCAAAAGACAGTGTCATCATTGAGGAAGTTGCCCTGGTGGATGGACTCAAGCATAATTTATTGAGTATCAGCCAACTTTGTGATAAGGGCAACTCAGTAATTTTTAATTCTGAATCCTGTGTTGTGACCAACAAGAGAAACAACAAAGTGGTTCTCACCGGAGAAATGGAAATATATACTTAGCTGATTTCAACTCATCAAATGCAGAATCTGTCACTTGCCTATTTAGCTAGGCAAGTCAAGATGAAAGTTGGCTATGGCACAAGAAACTGTCCCACCTTAACTTCAAGACTATGAATGAGCTGGTCAGGAAAAACTTGGTGAGAGGTATTCCTCAAGTGGAATTCTCAAAGGATGGACTGTGTGATGCCTGTCAGATTGGAAAGCAGATCAAGGCATCATTCAGAAAGAAGTTTGATTCAATAATTGAAGAACCTCTACAATTCAAGAATAATGGAACTGAATTCAAGAATTTTGTGATGAGACTATTTTGTGAGGAGAATAGGATCATGCATGAGTTTTCAACAGCAAGGACTCCACAACAAAATGAAGTAGTGGAAAGAAATAATAGATCTCATATTAAAGCTGCAAGAATAATGCTTGAAGAGTCAAAGTTACCAACATATTTTTGGGCAAAGGCTGTAAATACTGTATGCTACACTCAAAATATTTCTTTGGTTAATCAAGCAAAATGCATGACACCCTACCAATTGTTCAAGAATAGGAAACCAACATTAAACTGTCTTCATGTCTTTGGTTGCAAATGGTATATCTTAAGGAATCAAACTAATCAGCATGGAAAGTTTGATGCCAAAGCTGATGAAGGCATTTTTGTTGGATATGCAGTTGGAAAAGCATATAGAATCTACAATCTTAGAACCAACATTGTTATGGCATCTGTACATGTTATGTTTGATGATAAAAAATTGAAGGACTGCAAGATGGAGATTTCCACGAAAGCCTCAAATTTGACAATGTGGATATGATAAATGAAGACAATGATGATGAAAGTGATCAAGAAAAAATATCTAAGGACAATGTAGAAAAGCCTAAAACCAATGAAGCACATAATTCAACATTCATCGAAAGACCAAGTGCATCATCCGTCAAAAGACAATCCGCATCATCCGTCAAAAGGAAAAGAGCAACATCCGTTGATCCATCAATAGGAGCTGAAAGCCAAGTTAGATTACAATCAGATTGAACTCCAATTTTAAGTCAAAGATCCATAAACTCATGGGAGTTTCTGATCATCAAAACCCTGTCAATCATCAAGACAACAATAAGGCCTCTTCATCAAGAGCTAATCTACCTCAATAGAGAAAATGGACTAGAGATCACCCATTTGAACTGATCATTGGTGATGCATCCTCAAGAATGCAAACTAAAAAAGTAACTCAAGAGGAATGTCTATATAACAGCTTTTTATCTCAGGAAGAACCTAATAAGGTAGAAGAAGCTCTATTGGATCCTGATTGGATTTTAGCTATGTATGATGAGATAAACCAATTTGAAAGGAATAAAGTTTGGAAGCTGGTACCCAAGCCTAAATAAAAGAATCCTATTGACACCAAGTGGGTATTCAGAAACAAGATGGATGAAAATGGCATAGTTGTCAGGAATAAAGCTAGATTGGTTGCTAAGGGCTACTGTCAACAAGAAGGAATATATTTTGATGAAACTTTTGCTCCTGTTACAAGACTTGAAGCCATCAGAATTTTTCTAGCCTATGTAGCCCATGCCATTTTCAAAGTCTATCAAATGGATGTCAAAAGTTCTTTTCTAAATGGAGATTTGGAGGAAGAAGTCTATGTCTATCAGCCCTCTGGTTTTGAAGACCCAAAATTTCCAGAATATGTCTACTATCTTTTGAAAGCACTTTATGGATTGAAGCAAGCACCTAAAGCCTGGTATGATACTTTGTCAAAATTTCTCTTAGAAAATCACTTCACTAGAGGTATTGTTGACAAAACCTTATTCTACAGAAATTTTAATGGCTCTAGTATACTTGTTCAAATTTATGTAGATGATATTATATTTGGCTCTATAGATGAAAAACTTTGCAAAAAGTTTGCCAAATTGATGCAAAGTAAATATGAAATGAGCATGATGGGAGAACTAACTCACTTTCTTGGTTTACAAGTTAAACAAGTTAGTGATGGAATATTCATTAGTCAAACCAAATATATTTATGATCTTTTAAAAAAGTTTGACCTAATGGATTGCGCATCTGCAAAAACTCCCATGGCTACTGCAACTAAACTTTAATTAAACACTACTGAAAAGTCTGTGGATATTTTAAACTATAAAGGCATGGTTGGCTCACTTCTATATTTAACAGGCAGTAGGCTAGATATAATGTTTGTTACATATCTTTGTGCTAGATTTCAAGCTGATCCGAGAGAATCTCATTTAGTAGCTATTAAGAGAATTTTTCAGGTATCTCAAAGGAAAACCAAAACTTGGCATTTGGTATCCTAGAGATTCTGGTTTTGATCTAACTGGTTATTCAGATGCACATTATGCATGTTGTAAAATTGATAGAAAATGTACAACAGGAACCTGTCAATTTCTAGGAAACAAGCTAGTATCCTGGTTCAGTAAAAAACAAAATTCAGTGTCTACTTCTACAGCTAAAGCTGAATATATTGTTATTGGTAGTTGTTGTGCACAGATCTTATGGATGAAAGATCAACTGTTGGACTATAGTCTATATGAATAAGATTCCCATCTTCTGTGATAACACAAGTGCTATTGCCATCACTGAGAATCCAGTACAACATTCAAGGACTAAGCACATTGACATCAAGTACCATTTTATTAGAGAGCATGTTATGAATGGTACTGTGGAACTTCATTTCGTTCCAAGTGAAAAACAACTTGCAGACATCTTTACCAAGCCATTTGATGAATCCACCTTCACTAGGTTGGTAACTGAGTTAGGTAGGCTTAATTACTCTTAATCTATTTTGATGTCTAAGCAATTTATAATGCAGCCGGAGTAAAAGTTGATATTTCCTTTCTAAGATAAAATTTTGACTAAGTCAGAATTTGTATCTCGACGGATGTTCATTATCCGTTAAAAATGAATATCTGTTCAATTATATCATCCGTCGAAGTATCGACTATTACTCTAGGTACTTTTACCATTATCCGTCGAATTGCACTCAATCTTAGCCGTTGATTTTGAGCATTATCCGTCGAATTTACTAAAGCCTGTATGTATATTTCAATAGATAGTTTTAGAATTTTGATAGTTTTCTTTATTTTTAAACGGCTATTTTGGGTTAATTTGATTGGTTACTTCATTTCACCTTCTAATTTTTGACAATTTATTTCTGAGATGATATAAAAGCTAATTTCATTTCTATTATTTTCTTTTATCATTCTCAAAGCAATTTCTCTAACTCTCTTCTTCTCCAATACTCTCTATCTGCAACTAATCTCAATCAAAGCAATGGCACCCGTTGTCAAAATTATGTCCTCAACTGGGTTTGTCTATGAAAAGAACAACTTTGTGGCTCCAGTGAACAGCGGATTCCGGCATCTGAAGACTATCACAAGATGATGGACTTCATACTGAACTGCAAATTGAGTTATGCCATGCTTCAGTCCACAACCATCTACTGTGAAGTTGTCGAGGAGATTTGGACTACAGCAGTGTTCAATTCTAAGGACAAAACTATTACCTTCACTCTCAAAGGTAATGAACACTGTATTAATTATGATGCTATTGAAAAATGCTTTAAATTTCCTGAAAATAACACTCTTGCTCCATACACAGAGACTGATGTAAGTAACATTCTAGTTTCTATGGGCTATGCTCTTGATGCGACTACGTTGGGTCAAGTTAGGAAACTAGGCCTTAGTAAAGAATAGAGTTTTCTGTGTGATTCATTTATCAAAGTGTTTTCTAGAAAAAATAGCAATTTTGATGATGTATCTTATTCACTTGTTCACATGCTTTATATGCTTCTTAGTGATAAGTACTTCAATTTTAGTACTTCTATTATGTATGAAATAGGGAGTAAATTAGGAGATATTAAAAAGAGATCTAAGAATATCTATTATGCTAGATTTTTCATGATGCTAGCTAATTTTGGTTCTGAGAATCTCTCAATTGAGAACCCAACAAACAAGTTAGCTTGTTGGGTCCAAAAGAGGAGAATTATTGTTGATCTTAACTGGGCAAATTATCACAAGGATGTTACTTTTATGTACATGCCAATCATGAAACTGCCCCAAGTAAGTGAGGTAAACATTCATGTCCCTACTACTTCCTAACCTATTACTTCTTTGCAATCAACTGTGGCAATGACATCTATAACAGTGACCAAACAGATGCCTACCCAATCCACAAAACCAAAAATCTCCAAATCCAAGTCAAAGAAAGCCCCCTCTAGTTTCTCTCAATAGAAATTAGCTGTAAAATCCATCAAAAGCCATGAGGGGAGTGTGAAGGGAAATGAGACTGGTGAGCGACAGGGTGAACATCAAAGAAGCCCTAAGAATAAGGATGGAGAGGTGAGTGTATCCCAGCCTAGCCACACTACATTTTCCCAATAAATTAATAAGGATATTAGTTCATTGCTAGTTGCATCCTCCTAAAAGGATGTGACTATTGAACAAAGCTCACAGCCAAGAGCATATGCCAAAAGGGTTAGGGACACAAGCTCACCCCAAACTTATATTAGAAAGAAGAAATAAAAAGAATTAGGGATACACAGGATGCACACACTGTGCCTACTACAGTTAAAGACCTAGTTCATGCAACTTCTCAAAGTCAGGCTGATGTGGCTCCAATAAATGTGGAGTCACAACCAAAATCTATAATCATAGAAGCACCTAACACACCAAACTCACCCAAAAATTCTCTGGATGTTGATATGATTCATACATCAATTCCTGATTCTCCATCTCTAACTCTCATGGAGAAGCCAAAATCTACAGCAAGTGAGCATCATCTTTTAGATGATTTGCTGGCTCACTTGCCTTTTCTTTCTGATTCTACTGAGAATACTGTGCATAATCTCAAATCAATGTCCACAGTATCTACACTAGTCTCTCCTCTAAACTCTGTCATTTCTACTATCTCGACGAATATTGTTCATCCGTCGACCATTGATTGTATCTCGACGGATCTTCTTAACAGCAGTCATCCGTTGACACTTACAACTACTACTTCGACGGATGTTCCTCATCCATTGAATGTCACTGCACAACTTCAAATGTCAATAAATGTTACAAGTGCAGATAATTTAGTGGTTGTACAGTCACTCTTAGGTTTGAGGGAAGGGAGTGAACAGAGTGAGAGGCAGAGTTGCTCTGAGGAAAAAGGAGAGGAAAAGAGTAAAAATCTGCAAGCTATTTCTTCCAGCTTGGAAAAAGTGAGTGAGTGGAGTTCCACCTTAGTAGGTGAAGGTGAGGGTGTGAGGGTGGGAAGCCAAGGGGAGCCCTTGATGTAAAAATAGAGAGATCATGATAGAAAAGTAGGTACAAGAGAGATAAGGATGGAAACCAAGATTTTATCTCTTTGGATGTTGAGACATTTACTCATCCTGTTCCAGCATATCAAATTCTGGCTGGACATGGCAATGAGGAGGCTGAAAAGACATTGAACCTAGTGCACACTACTGATTCAATACAAAGGGCAAAGGATGATATCACTGCCATGCCCTCCATATCTAGTCATGACTTTGAACTTGCTGAAGACTCATTTAGGGCTGATGGTGAGGATGATGAAAGCATGAGCATAGGGGGAGAAAAAGAAACTCCATCATGGATGCTGCACAAAGAATGCTCTTATCCATATCTCCAATCCACTCTATTCAAGCTTATCCATGACACCCAAACAGCAATTCAAGCATCTACCAGTGCAAGCACCAAAAGATTACTTTTAGCTCACCTGGAATCTCTCCAATTGCATAAAATTCAAGCTCTTCAACAAAGTCAAAATGTGGATGCCATCAAACAAGAAATTGGTGAGATTAAACAAGACTTTGTAGCAAGGTTGGATGCTAGGCTTCCAGGCACCACCATGACTGAAATAGCTCAAAAGCTTAGAAAGGAAGCTGATTTGAATAGAAAGGTTGAGGCCATGGATTCTAGACTGACAAATGTGGAAAAATCAGTGGCCAAGATACTTGTAAATCAGAAAGCTCAATCCAGTCTACTACAACAGTTGGTGGCTGCACATACCTCAACCTCTACTCAACTTGATGCTAACAAAAAGGGGAAGAAAGACTCTATCATCTCAGTTAGCCAGGGGGAGTCAATAAGTGAGGGGGAGAAAATGCTCAAGATTCAAGTAAGAAAAGTGATTGTTCCAGCAATTGCTTTCACAAAGCCACCAGCTTTGACAACATTGATTTAATCAACCTAGAAGCAGCTAAGTTAGAGTCAAATGACAAACAAAAGATTGATGTAGCAACAGTTGAACAAGAGCTGGATGCAAAATGGAAGAAGCTTGATGAAAATATCAAGAAGAAATTTGGTCCAATTGAGAAGCAAGACAAGGTCTTTTCTCACTTCTTCCAATTGAGACAAATTTCAGCTAATAAAATGAGCCTAGGGAACATGGAAAGGGGTCAACCCTAATCAATCAAGTCTCCAAAGGCCAGTGTGATTTTTCAACCAAAAAGGAATTATCTAAAGAATTCAGACAAAAATCAACTGGACCTATCTTATGAAACCCCTAGGCCAGATGAAAAGAAATTGTTTGCAAGCTCTAGTGCTTTATCCAAAGATCTCAGAGATACAGTGTCAAAGAACAGAATTTCTAAAATCTACAGGAATGGTAAACTAATCTGTGTGGTGGCTGGAAATATATAATTTGCAGAGGCTAAGAAAGAAGAAAAGGTGAGGCTTAAACAACAACAAAAGAAAGCTGGTTTAGAAGCCAAGAACCTAGCCAAGAAGCCTGCAACCACAGAAGTTGTATTTCCTGCTCTGACAACCGAAAATCTGAATGAAGAAAAGCAAGAAAAGCCAAAGCAGTCAAAGAAAATAAGGTATAAATTTCATGCAAAGAGGAAGCTAGATTTCAATGAAGATAAGGAAGACTATTTGCCTACTCAATCTACAACATCAAGTCAACCAGCCAAACCTACATTGAAGGAGGCTGAGTTCAAGGTTGATCCTAACATCACCTTTCATGGTGAACCTGTGATTCCCAAGATTGAACCTATAGATTGGGATAGCTTACCTCTTCCTGATCTGAACATTCCAATCTTTGCCAAACAAAGGAAGACAAAGAAAAGAGCAGTCAAAATAGTCAAGCCTGTTAAACTTCAATCTAAGTCTTTGGTCAAACTCAAACCTACTGTCAACAAGGGAGATCAACTCTTCATATGTGACATTAAAGAATTTTCAGACATAAATCTCTATCTGGATGAGATAGAAGAAGTCAGATCTATTGATGCCTACAAGCACCTTCCAGAGAGACTAGTCTTCAGGTACAAGGGTGGTAAAGAGATTACATGGCCCCTTCATAGAATTCTCAATGAAGGCTATTCCACTTTGGTGACCATCTTCTCCTCAATCAAGAAAAACTTTGGATTCAATATAGTTGCCAAGAAAATGGTACTAAACAACATTGAGGAAATAAGAAATAGCTGGAGAGGACCAAATGCACTCCCAAGAGTTTTGACAATCCCTTTCACTGGAGATAGGGTGTATTTGAGGCCATACTAGATTATAGAGTTCAAGGATGAAAATGCATTAGAAGATTCTTTAGATTGGAAGATCAGCTAAAGATTGCAAGCAATGAAACTCTCAAGGAAATGCAAGAAAAGATGGATCTAACAAATGAGGATGAATCAGAATTTTTCAGATAACTCCAATATCAAATTGAAGAGAATGATGTGAAGCTGGGAAAGAAGTCAAGGCAATCAAGGAAATGATCTAAATTTGCTCAGTCTAAAGGAGCACCTTGAAAATGATCTGTAAGACACTCTACAAATCTTTCTTTATGAGAATTTTCAATAAACTGCAGCATGTGTAACCTTTAATCTACTATATTTAATTCTGTATTAATAGTGTGGTTTGTTATCATCAAGTTTCTCTTAATTTATGCCTACAATTCCAGTACACATAAATTGGGGGAGATTATTAGGATTATGTTGTGTATTTAACGATAACTTGAACAAAATACTTAGTAGATTTTATTTTAGTGATTTTATAGCTTTCAACGGATGATCATTTCAACATCCATTGAAAGAGTAGCTTATGTAACAATAAGATTAGTAGCACATTTCTGCATACTTAAATGGCTTAGTGAACTAAATGTTGGAGATTGTTCAAGTCATGTTGACTACTAGATTGATATCCAAGATATGATGGTTAATTGTAAATATTAGATGCCTTGTAATCTTATGTAAATGAAATAGAGTAAACTGCTAAGAAGACAGTCTCAACAGATGATTTATAGAGCTTCAACGGATGAACAACATAAGTCTCGACGGATGATCAAACAGAGTTCCAACAGATGATCAATCTGAGTTTCAATGGATGATCAAACAGAGTTCCAATAGATGATCAAATTCAAAAGAGCAGTTGATAGTGACTTGTAAGTCACATGCATTGATTGTATGCAAATAGAATGTGGCAGCCTAATTCAAGTTTTAGAGATTAAAGAAGCATTTCAATTTTCATACTAAACTGAAGATATTCAAAGATGCTGGAAAGAGAAATGTAGCAGCATGAAGTTAGACTAGAAATAGTTTGTCTTATTATCTTTTCTTTTTTTCATGTAACTTGGTGATATATAAACCAAGGGTAGAAAGTTGAATTATAGACAAGTTAGCAAGCAATTACTAGAGAAATAGATAAGGCAAAATCTGTAAAAGAATTTCTCAGTTCTTGTAGTTCAACTTGTAAGCAGCTGTGTACATTTCGTGACACAGAGTTTTCTACTTAATATATATATCTCTGGTGGAAAATTTCAATCCACCAGAAAGTTTTTAAACACTTGTATTTAAATGCTTTGTGATTTGATTTGTATTTTACTTTCATTTCGCACTATTGCAAAATCAAACACAGTTATTTATATGTAGTAGAACTGTTGTTGAAATACAAAAAGGAGCCAGAATTCCATTCAGCCCCCCCTTCTATAATTCTTGTCTAGATTGTTTGGGAATAATATTAAGGACCACAACATGCTCAAGCCCCTTAGTCAAATGATTAGCTATATTATCCTGAGTTCCTATGAACTCTATAGCAATAATCCTATCAGACACAAGACCCCTTATAGACTTAAGTCTAACTTGGATGTGTGGCACCCTCCAAACCCGGGTCAGAAGTTTGGGGTCCACAATACATATACAATATATAAACCTGAATAAGTAATATTATTTACAATGACCCTGCTTTACATAACCACGGATCGCAACAGGTTAAAGTATGAAAACAAGCCACAATCCTAACCTTTATTACAACATACCAAATCCCAACTAATTTAACTTACAATTGATAATAAAATCATTCTTACAATCTGACTATCTATATACCGCATGACGCTTCTGCTAGCTCGATTCAACTCAACTGGAACCTTAGCCCACACTTTGGACCGAGGAACTTTACTATCATCCATATTCTTTTCAACTATAAAATATATAAAAGGAATCAAGTTTCTTTTTAACTAATCATTAGAATTGGATATTCATTTTAAGTTATAAAACCAAGGTTAGGCTGCTGATCAGTAACGCACTAACCCCGAGCAAAGCACACAACACTGCTCTAATTACTGGATCCAAGGCACACATTGGCCTAAATTGACCATTGGTATGGTCTGACCACGAATCTGGTCCACATATATAAAAACTATCCAATCCTAAAGCAGTTCAATATGATAACAATATGATTCAATAACACAAGATCATAATCGATGATGTTAAACATTTGCATAAAAACGTAAGAAAACTCATGGATATCTCAAGGGTATATCAGGGTATGTATAAGAAACGGTTTTCAGTTTGCACAAGGGTCAGATATCAAACCAGTAATGATTTTTCAGGATATGGTTCTTTGATGTTACTAAGAATGATTGGAGTATAAAAGTTTCTGTGTTTTCAAACCATTTTCTTCTGGTATTTGGTGTTTGGTAGTTAAACATTTGGGAAATAGTATAATATTTGTGTGGTTTAGTGTCTGAGGATCAACAAATGATGGTTTATAAAGAACAAGGCTTATGGCTCAAAATCAAGAAAAATCAGGGATTCAAGGGTAAATAGTTTAATGCACTTGCAATGTAAATAATAGTTATTATGAATAAGAGCGACATTTTATGAAACAGTTCGAAAATAATTGCGATATTACTTGAGGAAAAGTTTGGAAGTACTTGCCTTACAAGGCTTTACAACTACTACTGATCAATTCTGGGCCAACTCTGCCGCTTAGGCTTTTACGTCCAACCACTAGATCCCATTGGATTCGACTCCGATACTTAGGTCTTTCTGTTGAAACTCTACTGAGCTCATCAACTGACCACTAGGTTATCTTTAGTCCATCGTCCACTTTCAGGTTCCCGACTATAACCTACAGGGTCGAAAATACCCTACGTTAGACGTCTAGGTATGATTGACATATCCTCAATACTAATTTTTACACAACGATATTCAAACCCGACTCGTAATTATATGGATTATTATAATATAACAACACACCCAACAGTGAGGGTTCACATTCTCGAGAAATCGGTTTGGTGTTCGCTTTCCGAAAATATGTATATTTGTAATTTCACAAAATCAGGGTTATGGATTTTAGCAAATTATTTCATTACATCGTTCAATCAAGTTCCATATAAAACACATATGTATTTATATAACCACTCGACGTTCTGATAATCATCGGATATGCTCCCGTATTTTCGTAGGTAAGTTTTCCGGAAATCGGGCAGCATTTCCTTTGTTTATCGGACTACCCGTCGAAATAATTCGACGTCAAACCAACAATAATCAAATTCACAATAACCACCATCCAATAATCCAATCACAATCCAATTATCTACCCAACTTCGATATAACATAAGGTTTTCGCTTCAAAAATTAATTTCACGCACTAAATTTTATTTTAAAAATTTTAGGACTCAGATTAAATTCATCACCGTCCACCGTCGGCTCGCCAAGGCTCATCGCCGATGGCGGTAAAATTCGCGGGTACCCGATTAATTCAGGTTTCCGACGCGGATTCCACCGATTAACTAAATAATTTCCGCATCAAAACCATTTCATATCACGAATTGCCATCAATTAATCTCTGCAGAAATTTGATAAAATAATTTATTAAAATAGGAATATATACAGAACAGTTTAGGACATCCAAACACAGAATATACACGCGCTTCACGCGCCGACAAACACAGATGAGCGCACAGCCGGAAAAACAGTCCGGTGGCACAAACACACACACCTCAACACATAGACACACACATCACAACTGGACTTGAATTAATCGAATCCAAGAACACCGCCGAACCCAAGGAATAACAACAACACCCTCGAGACACAATCACAGGCCACCTCGCCGGAATAAAACCCGACGGCGGCCGAAAGGAAAAGAGCAGAGGCAGCTGTAAATTTATCCCGAGAAGCAAAGAAACCTAGACAGTAACACAGTATCGCACAAACCCGCACATATACATACATGTATATGTATGTCTACGCAACCCAGAAATCAACAACACATAATCGAGCATGGAGACAGCCGAAAATCAAGATGGGAAAAACTCACCTATAACTGAAAGAAGATCAGGGAGAGATCACAAGCGAGAGAGAAAGGAAAAAAAAGAGATTGAGGGTCTGTGTTTGTGCGTATATTGTGTTTATCTGATTCCATTCTAATTTTATTCCCGACCTATAAAATGTTTCCACGTAGCTGGAAATTCGTAGAAATAAGACACGTGTCCCGAACTCGACCTGTAAGCCCCAAATGTTTCGTGCTTTACAAAAATAGCGAACAATCGTACGGGTAAAAATTAACCCGAAACACAATTCATACCCGCTTTTATCAATTAAACGATTCGACACGACGGTGAAATTAATCCCAAAAATTTCCAAAATAAGTTTAAAATTCTTGAAATATTTCAAACTTAAATAAATATGAGTTTCATAATTTTTGAAGAATTCTAGAATTAAATACAGGTTTTACAATTAAATATAATCAGAAAATCGTTTAAAGATAAATAATTGATAAAATATTGATTTCTCAATTTTATAAAACCCTAAAAATAATTAATGTAATTATAAAATCACAAAAACAATTTTAGAGACATTCCAAATATTTATGCAAATAACTTTGCACTAAATCGACTTTTGAAATTAGAAATAAATCAATACAACTCCATAATTAATCATGCGGACAACCCGGTACACCATAACTCACACATAGCTATTAGTCAAATAACACATAGCGGTCAAAACCAATACACATATTTTATTTATTTAATAATTTATATAGTTACATATTTAAATAATTAACATATTTAAATAATTCAAAAATACACGAGTCGTTATATCCTTCCCCCTTAAAAAGATTCTGTCCTCAGAATCTGGTTTAACTAAATAAGTGAGGATATTTGTCAAGCATATCTGACTCTAGATTCCATGTAGACTTTTCTACTCGAGGATTTCGAATGTACTTACTATAGATATATACTCATTTCCAATGACTCGCTTTTAACGATCAAGAGTTTGGATTGCTCACTATATGCAAAATAACTTGAACAAGAGCCCCATTGGCTCCTGATCAATCACTTGATTCAAATCAAATACTTATCGCTTTAACTTTGACAGGCCAAACACAGTATATGTACACAAATTTGTGACGGTAACATCAACTCATGAATAACTTTATCTATATTTATCAATAATTTGAGACTGGTTTACTAATTTTAGGACTTAACCTGTCCCTTCTACTTAGACTTACCCAGTCTCTTTCAAGACGACACTTTTACTAACACTATTGGTCCTATTTCTATACTCAAACTTTCTCTCAATACAAGTTCGTCTTCTTTCTTTGTCTACTCCGAGCTGCTTTAATCAATATTACTATGCTCTTGGTGTTCCGATTTAACTTAGAATTTGATAACTTTCTTTCTCCCACTTTATTTTAATAGAAATGGGGAACTACACTTGCGTTCACATGAAGCTTGATAAAGTGGCATTCCAAAGCTGACATCGATGATAAATGATCATTCCAGTGTTTCTTTAAAACTCAACCTCTCAACATATTTTACATTTCCTGAATCACTTCTGTACTTTGACTTTCCGTTTAAGGATGATAGGCGGTGCTCGTTTTCAACTTGGTTTCCAAACATTAAAACATCTTTTACTCCTTTCCATTAGTTAAGGCTGAAAAGTAATCTCATATATTCACGTATTATCATCTTTAAGTATTTGAACTTCAGATTCCACTCTTTCCAATACGTGTATTAACTCCTCGGTGGTCTTAATTACATCCAATCCTTTATGTTGGCATAAGGCATCTGTTACCATACGGCTTTGCTTAGGTAGTTGTTAATGGATTAATTCAGAATCTTTTGTTAACCTTAGTCATAATTTTATTCTTGAAGACTCAACCTATAGTTGCTTTCCTTCAGATCTTTGAAGAGAAATCTTTGGGCATTCCACACAGACTTTCTTATTCCTCGAATGGCTGAGGATATTATCAATAAATACAGTTTTTTTTTCTTATCTGAGTACTCCTTATATAAAATGTTCATTAATTCCTTATAGACAACTGATACACTTGTTATCTCGCATAACATCACCGGAGCTTGCAATGCTCATAACTCACTTTAACCATAATCTCTGATATGTTCTCAGGTCGGAACTTAAGTTAATCCCCGAAACATAACACACTTCCTGAATTAGGTCTCGTAGGAAATTAATTCTTTGTAGGGGTCACTTATTCTTATTCGTTGTTTTGTTAAACTCCCGATAATCAGTACATACCCTTATAATTTCATTCCTTTTCTCTCTTAACATCACTTGTACGCTTTACGATTCGCCTCTTGTAAAGTCACTTCCCGGGTCTGCCTTATCCACTAGGCCTTCCAATACTTTGTCTTAATTCTTCGACATATCCAACACTCCCTAATTTATTTTGAAATTTCCTTCTTATACCTTGTTATCACTATTTTTCTTTAAATTTCCGTACATCTTGGCATCTCTTCAATAGATTAAATACTTTATATTGTAAATTCCCTGTGGGATCTCATTTCTTAATCCTTTTACTTGTAGCATTCAAGTGCTGGACGAAAACCTGGGGATATCGTGCTTGTTCTCCTGGGCGCATAAATTTCCTTTTTCTAACTGCTAACATCGTGATCCATTATCTTCTCTTGACATCTCCTTATCTTTCCCTTAACAACTTTGACTGAAAGGTCATACTATCCATCCTTACTCCTTTTTGGATTATAAACTCTGACTTCCAATTCCAACTTCTAAAATTCCATAGATAATTCTTCTGGTACAGTTTCTATGTTCGTTTTCTCCTTTTTGCTTATCGCTTTCCTCTATCTTTGTTTTTCCTCGTGAATATATACTTCAACCTCTTATGGCCCGCATAGATCTTACACTTTTCTCCATACATCTCATGTTTCCCAATCTTTCAAAGCGAATATTATTACTGTTAATCCCACATTATGAGTATGATACTTCTGCTCATAAGGTTTCGGTTGTCCGAATGTATATACAATAGCTTTATTGTGCTGCATCAACACACATCCTATTTCCTAATGAGAAGCATCACTATAACTACCAAACCTCCTTGATACTTTTAAATTGATAAAATAGGTGTTGTAACCATCCTTTCATTTAACTTCGCAAAACTTTCCTTCACCCTTCTCCACTTCACAAAACTTCTTGCTTTTCTTGATTAGCTTCATCAAAGGTATCGCAGCTTTCAAGAAATCTTGCGCAAATTTGCAATATAACTGGTCCATGGTAAAACTTCTTACTTTTGTTGGTACTTTTATCTTTTCTTTATTCATAGTAACTTTAATTTCTACTGGATCTCATTTGGTCTCCTCCTCACTGATTACTTATGTTTTCTATCATCAAAACTTTCACCTTGCAAACTTTATATACAACTTCTTTCATCTCCGACTCCTCAGTTGTCATTAAATGCTTCACGTGGTCCTCCGTTGACTTTAAGTAACATAATTACAACTCATCCAGATATTCCTTAAAGATTATGTGCATAGGTTCAATCTCCAATTGGTAACGCCCAAATCTTAAATCAATTTTAGAAAATACTTTGCTTCTCCTGTTAGATCAAACAAATCAGTAGTTCGAGGTAACATGTACTTATTCTTGATAGTAAACTTGTTGAGCTTTCTTTACTCGACGCATAATCTCATACTTCCCTTTTCTTATTAGTAATTAGTACCGGTGCACCTCATGGGATACACTAGGTCTAATCGCTTCTTTTTCGAACGTCTCTTGCATCTGCTTTGCTAGCTTCCTCATTTTAACTGGTGCCATTTTATGTAAGACCTTGGTCACTGGCTTCGTCTAGGTGCTAAGTCAATAGCGAGCTTCATTTCTCTATCGGGAGGAAATATTGAAAACTCATCTGGAAACATATCTTGAAACTCTTTAATTGCTATAAAATATTCAAATTTTGTTTGCTTCTGACTTTTATTTATCTCCTAATCACCATAATGCTCACATCTTGATCACCGTAATTATCGTTAACAAATTCTTTACCCTCCTTCTTCCTTTATACCTCATCATTTTTTTCCCATTTGACGTCTTCGGGATTATCTCTTCATCACGTTGGTTTGTCTGGGTATTACACTTAAATAATTAATCTATTCCTTAGAATAACGTCAAGTCCTCTTACATCAAATGATATCAAATTTTCACAACTTATTGCCAGAAATCTCAATTCCACCATTGGTACTTACTTATTTAATAATTACATATTCTTGATTTGCTAATCCTTTAGTCATAATCTTATCAATTCAACAGGGTAACTCATCTTATCAACACAACCTTGAGAGATAATTGATCAAGTTGCTCCCACATCTTTCCATACCTTAATGCGTAACGTATCCGCAATAATCATTCCCGTCATCACATCCGTATTCTGAACAACACATTTCACAGACAAATCGTAAACTCTCGTTCTTGGAGACGTATTCCTTATTGGAGTAGATTACCTTGATCCTTAGTGCATCCCTGACTGGGTTAGTGATTTACAATTCTCGCCATATGTCCTTGTTTGCTTTCCATGCGTAAGAGGTAGATGGAACTTTGCCCGCTTGGTCCATAATATGTTGATTTCTGTTAGAAAAACTCTTGCAAAGAACGACAATACGACGAAACAACTAGAATTCACAAGTCAACAAAAATTAGAGGTTAAAAGAACGAAGAAACAAGGATTTGAATATGAATGAGACAACCACATTGGTACTTAAGATGGCCAGTCTTTCGTACCATATGGCATACAACACATGATTAGGTGGCGTCCCACCCGACTCTTCGTCATCCTGACAAAGCGTCTCACCATAACACTGTTTGTCCCAATCAGAGAGTAAAACTTGAGGGGAACAATTTAAATTTGAAAGGAATGCAATATCCTCCTTTTTGATATCATCATAAGGAGTTTATTAAGAGAAGAAGTTCATATATTTTTAGAAATTAAAAGAGGAATATACGATGTAACATTGAAGCCAAGAACGACACCATTGGTCACCATCCATATTTCACTTGTATTCATCTTTCGAGCTTGTTCGATCATATTCCAATTGCATCATATAACAACTTTAGAGGGTACACTGAAATGCTTTTGCAAATTAAACATTATGGTAGATTCCTACTTGTCACGTCTTGCGTCTTTAATATCGCACCCACATGGATAATACTTTAACAATTCGATCATAATGGTGTTCCTACCAGGTAACTTCAAGATTTCTCTTTTTAATTTAGAATAACTACGTACCATTCGACATAACGATCCTTTTGTTAATAATATTCTGTTTTGAGAGAGGTCTGGAAATCTTTCCAATCTTCTTCGATCACGCTCCGACTTTTGTTAAATCAATGTATTCTTCGAACTCTGATAGTCCTAGTAATTGAATGTATAGTTACTCCGTACGCTGATTCTGTTGTAAATTTTATCAAACAATACTTGCACTTTACTGTTAGGAATAATCAACTTCTTCATAATCATAGGTTACTTCGTTCTCGAAATTAGCAATACTAAGTCTGAAACAACATCCTTTCAGGTAATCCGGGCTTTCTAACAAACAAGAAACTCAAGGTGTAACTTGACAACCAATGTTTAAAAATCATTTTATTCGAAAAGGTTTTTAGAAATTTATAAAGGGAAATCCTTTTCAAAAACTTATTTAAAAGTTTAGAAAATCACAAACGTGGTTGTCCTTACTATATGAGTTGGTTGTTGTCCTTCCAACCTATAGCAAGATACCATATTAAAGAAATAATTACATAAAAATTCATTCACTCCAATCTACTTTTTCTCCTTTATCGGGTCCATTTGCCTTCCTTAATCGACAAAACTTTAATTGTCGTTGCATGATATCTTATTCGTAGCTTCATGTCAAAGCTTTTATACTAGTAATACTCCCGACATTACTGTTGCAATAGTTAAGTAAAACAGGCTATCCAATAGTCAATAAGTCCATTTCATAGAACAAAGGTTGATCGTATCACATCACATTACTACTTTACATATCGCATTTATCATATCATCATCATTTAATTTTACAAAAATCCCAGGTTTATACTTTTCTCTCTTACTCTTTCAAAATTCATCTAGTTCATCCCATACTTATTCACGGGTGGCTTAGTCACTAATGGCTTCTTTTAACCCGATAACAACTATCCTCTGAAATACTTAAATCTTCTCTCTAAACTTCTTCTCGCCTTTATTTATTCCTCAAGCGCTCCCCATTTACTATAACTCTCGAATCCATCCTTGTAGATACAATCGCTTCATAGGACAAGTTCTAAACTGGGGGTATAGAACAGGATATAGGGTAAACTGAAGAGATACGCTCACAACCGAATGTCCAGTGAAACAAGAATAAACAGATGGAGGTTCTTGAATAGGTGATCTCATATCAAAAGGTGCAAAAGTAGCGTATAATAGATTGAAGAAGTGCAACCGTTATAACAGAAGGTAATGCCATTAATACTGGTGGAGGAATAAGGTGCAATTCCAATCTGGGAGAAGATGACGATCCTCGAACGGAAAGCTCCAAATGATCAAATGACACCAGGAAATCATGATCTACCATTGCCGTTGTCTGAAAATCACGTCGCAAGCTGAGAATCCCGAATCACAACACAATTGTGCCGAAGACTTGCTATATAGTCGCACTCATCCTCACAACGTCTTATCTTTCTGTTTCCTATTCCTAATCCTAACCCTCTACCCAATCCCGACAATCTAGGCTTGTTTCAATGACTTATAACCTGTAGCTCTGATACCAACCTGTGGCGCCCTCCAAACACGGGTCAGAAGTTTGGGGTCCACAACACATATACAATTATAAACTTGAATAATAAATATTATTTGCAATGACCCTGCTTTACATAACCACGGATCACAAAAGGTTAAAGTATGAAAACAAGCCACAATCCTAACCTTTATTACAACATACCAAATCCCAACTAATTTAACTTACAATTGATAATAAAATCATTCTTACAATCTGACTATCTCTATACCGCATGACGCTTCTGCTAGCTCGATTCAACTCAACTGGAACCTTAGCCCGCACTTTGGACCGAGGAACTTTACTATCATCCATATTCTTTTCAACTGTAAAATATATAAAAGAATCGCAAGGGTGAGCTAACTAGCTCAGCAAGTCATAATAGTGATAACTGAGGTTAAACAATGACCAAATAAGATGATTCAAAGGAATCAAGTTTCTTTTTAACTAATCATTAGAATTGGATATTCATTTTAAGTTATAAAACCAAGGTTAGGCTGCTGATCAGTCACGCACTAACCCCGAGCAAAGCACACAGCACTGCTCTAATTACTGGATCCAAGGCACACATTGGCCTAAATTGACCATTGGTATGGTCTGACCACGAATCTGGTCCACATATATAAAAACTATCCAATCCTAAAGCAGTTCAATATGATAACAATATGATTCAATAACACAAGATCATAATCGATGATGTTAAACATTTGCATAAAAATGTAAGAAAACTCATGGATATCTCAAAGGTATATCAGGGTATGTATAAGAAATGGTTTTCAGTTTGCACAAGGGTCAGATATCAACCCAGTAATGATTTTTCAGGATATGGTTCTTTGATGTTACTAAGAATGATTGGAGTATAAAAGTTTCTGTGTTTTCAAACCATTTTCTTCTGGTGTTTGGTGTTTGGTAGTTAAACATTTGGGAAATAGTATAATATTTATGTGGTTTAGTGTCTGAGGATCAACAAAGGATGGTTTATAAAGAACAAGGCTTACGGCTCAAAATCAAGAATAATCGGGAATTCAAGGGTAAATAGTTTAATGCACTTGCAATGTAAATAAGAGTTATTATGAATAAGAGCGATATTTTATGAAACAGTTCGAAAATAATTGCGAGATAACTTGAGGAAAAGTTTGGAAGTACTTGCCTTACAAGGCTTTACAACTACTACTGATCAATTCTGGGCCAACTCTGCCGCTTAGGCTTTTACGTCCAACCACTAGATCCCATTGGATTCGACTCCGACACTTAGGTCTTTCTGTTGAAACTCTACTGAGCTCGTCAACTGACCACTAGGTTATCTTTAGTCCATCGTCCACTTTCAGGTTCCCGACTATAACCTACAGGGTCGAAAATACCCTACGTTACACGTCTAGGTATGCTTGACATGTCCTCAATACTAATTTTTACTCAACGATATTCAAACCCGACTCGTAATTATATGGATTATTATAATATAACAACACACCCAACAGTGAGGGTTCACATTCTCGAGAAATCGGTTTGGTGTTCGCTTTCCGAAAATACGTATATTTGTAATTTCACAAAATCAGGGTTATGGATTTTAGCAAATTATTTCATTACATCGTTCAATCAAGTTCCATATAAAACACATATGTATTTATATAACCACTCGACGTTCTGATAATCATCGGATACGCTCCCGTATTTTCGTAGGTAAGTTTTCCGAAAATCGGGCAGCGTTTCCTTTGTTTATCGGACTACCCGTCGAAATAATTCGACGTCAAACCAACAATAATCAAATTCACAATAACCACCATCCAATAATCCAATCACAATCCAATTATCTACCCAACTTCGATATAACATAAGGTTTTCACTTCAAAACTTAGTTTCACGCACTAAATTTTATTTTAAAAATTTTAGGACTCAGATTAAATTCATCACCGTCCACCGTCGGCTCGCCGAGGCTCATTGCCGATGGCTATAAAATTCGCGGGTACCCGATTAATTCGGGTTTCCGAAGCGGATTCCACCGATTAACTATATAATTTCCGCATCAAAACCATTTCATATCACGAATTGCCATCAATTAATCTCTGCAGAAATTTCATAAAATAATTTATTAAAATAGGAATATATACAGAACAGTTTAGGACATCCAAACACAGAATATACATGCGCTTCACGCGCCGACAAACACAGATGAGCGCACAGCCGGAAAAACAGTCCGGCGGCACAAACACACACACCTCAACACATAGACACACACATCACAACAGGACTTGAATTAATCGAATCCAAGAACACCTCCGAACCCAAGGAATAACAGCAACAACCCTCGAGACACAATCACAGGCCACCTCGCCGGAATAAAACCCGACGGCGGCCGAAAGGAAAAGGGCAGAGGCAGCTGCAAATTTATCCCGAGAAGCAAAGAAACCTAGACAGTAACACAGTATCGCACAAACCCGCACATATACATACATGTATATGTATGTCTACGCAACCCAGAAATCAACAACACATAATCGAGCATGGAGACAGCCGAAAATCAAGATGGGAAAAACTCACCTATAACTGAAAGAAGAACAGGGAGAGATCACAAGCGAGAGAGAAAGGAAAAAAAAGAGATTGAGGGTCTGTGTTTGTGCGTATATTGTGTTTATCTGATTCCATTCTAATTTTATTCCCGACCTATAAAATGTTTCCACGTAGCTGGAAATTCGTAGAAATAAGACACGTGTCCCGAACTCGACCTGTAAGCCCCAAATGTTTCGTGCTTTACAAAAATAGCGAACAATCGTACGGGTAAAATTTAACCCGAAAATTACCAAATTAGTTTTAAAAATTTTCTACAAATCCCGAAGTTAATAAAAACATGGATTTCGAAATTTTAAAATAATTTCCGAAACACAATTCATACCCGCTTTTATCAATTAAACGATTCGACACGACTGGTGAAATTAATCCCAAAAATTTCCAAAATAATTTTAAAATTCTTGAAATATTTCAAACTTAAATAAATATGAGTTTCATAATTTTTGAAGAATTCTGGAATTAAATACAGATTTTACAATTAAATATAATCAGAAAATCGTTTAAAGATAAATAATTGATAAAATATTGATTTCTCAATTTTATAAAACCCTAAAAATAATTAATGTAATTATAAAATCACAAAAACAATTTTAGAGACATTCCAAATATTGATCCAAATAACTTTGCACTAAATCGACTTTTGAAATTAGAAATAAATCAATACAACTCCATAATTAATCATGCGGACAACCCGGTACACCATAACTCACACATAGCTATTAGTCAAATAACACATAGCGGTCAAAACCAATACACATATTTTATTTATTTAATAATTTATATAGTTACATATTTAAATAATTAACATATTTAAATAATTCAAAAATACACGAGTCGTTATATCCTTCCCCCCTTAAAAAGATTTTGTCCTCAGAATCTGGTTTAACTAAACAAGTGAGGATATTTGTCAAGCATATCTGACTCTAGATTCCATGTAGACTCTTCTACTCGAGGATTTCGAATGTACTTACTATAGATATATACTCATTTCCAATGACTCGCTTTTAACGATCAAGAGTTTGGATTGCTCACTATATGCAAAATAACTTGGACAAGAGCCCCATTGGCTCCTGATCAATCACTTGATTCAAATCAAATACTTATCGCTTTAACTTTGACAGGCCAAACACAGTATATGTACACAAAGTTGTGACGGTAACATCAACTCATGAACAACTTTATCTATATTTATCAATAATTTGAGACTGGTTTACTAATTTTAGGACTTAACCTGTCCCTTCTACTTAGACTTACCCAGTCTCTTTCAAGACGACACTTTTACTAACACTATTGGTCCTATTTCTATACTCAAACTTTCTCTCAATACAATTTCGTCTTCTTTCTTTGTCTACTCCGAGCTGCTTTAATCAATATTACTATGCTCTTGGTGTTCCGATTTAACTTAGAATTTGATAACTTTCTTTCTCCCACTTTATTTTAATAGAAATGGGGAACTACACTTGCGTTCACATGAAGCTTGATAAAGTGGCATTCCAAAGCTGACATCGATGATAAATGATCATTCCAGTGTTTCTTTAAAACTCAACCTCTCAACATATTTTACATTTCCTGAATCACTTCTGTACTTTGACTTTCCGTTTAAGGATGATAGGCGGTGCTCGTTTTCAACTTGGTTTCCAAACATTAAAACATCTCTTACTCCTTTCCATTAGTTAAGGCTGAAAAGTAATCTCATATATTCACGTATTATCATCTTTAAGTATTTGAACTTCAGATTCCACTCTTTCCAATACGTTTATTAACTCCTCGGTGGTCTTAATTACATCCAATCCTTAATGTCGGCATAAGGCATCTGTTACCACACGGCTTTGCTTAGGTAGTTGTTAATGGATTAATTCAGAATCTTTTGTTAACCTTAGTCATAATTTTATTCTTGAAGACTCAACCTATAGTTGCTTTCCTTCAGATCTTTGAAGAGAAATCTTTGGGCATTCCACACAGACTTTCTTATTCCTCGAATGGCTGAGGATGTTATCAATAAATACAATTTTTTTTCTTATCTGAGTACTCCTTATATAAAATGTTCATTAATTCCTTATAGACAACTGATATACTTGTTATCTCGCATAACATCACCGGAGCTTGCAATGCTCATAACTCACTTTAACCATAATCTCTGATATGTTCTCAGGTCGGAACTTAAGTTAATCCCCGAAACATAACACACTTCCTGAATTAGGTCTCGTAGGAAATTAATTCTTTGTAGGGGTCACTTATTCTTATTCGTTGTTTTGTTAAACTCCCGATAATCAGTACATACCCTTATAATTTCATTCCTTTTCTCTCTTAACATCACTTGTACGCTTTACGATTCGCCTCTTGTAAAGTCACTTCCTGGGTCTGCCTTATCCACTAGGCCTTCCAATACTTCGTCTTAATTCTTCGACATATCCAACACTCCCTAATTTATCTTGAAATTTCCTTCTTATACCTTGTTATCACTATTTTTCTTTAAATTTCCGTACATCTTGGCATCTCTTCAATAGATTAAATACTTTATATTGTAAATTCCCTGTGAGATCTCATTTCTTAATCCTTTTACTTGTAGCATTCAAGTGCTGGACGAAAACCTGGGAATACCGTGCTTGTTCTCCTGGGCGCATAAATTTCCTTTTTCTAACTGCTAATATCGTGATCTATTATCTTCTCTTGACATCTCCTTATCTTTCCCTTAACAACTTTGACTGAAAGGTCATACTATCCATCCTTGCAATTTTTTGGATTATAAACTCTGACTTCCAATTCCAACTTCTAAAATTCCATAGATAATTCTTCTGGTACAGTTTCTATGTTCGTTTTCTCCTTTTTGCTTATCGCTTTCCTCTATCTTTGTTTTTCCTCGTGAATATATACTTCAACCTCTTATGGCCCGTATAGATCTTACACCTTTCTCCATACATCTCATGTTTCCCAATCTTTCAAAGCGAATATTATTACTGTTAATCCCACATTATGAGTATGATACTTCTGCTCATAAGGTTTCGGTTGTCCGAATGTATATACAATAGCTTTATTGTGCTGCATCAACACACATCCTATTTCCTAATGAGAAGCATCACTATAACTACCAAACCTCCTTGATACTTTTTAATTGATAAAACAGGTGTTGTAACCATCCTTTCATTTAACTACGCAAAACTTTCCTTCACCCTTCTCCACTTCACAAAACTTCTTGCTTTTCTTGATTAGCTTCATCAAAGGTATCGCAGCTTTCAAGAAATCTTCCGCAAATTTGCAATATAACCGGTCCATGGTAAAACTTCTTACTTTTGTTGGTACTTTTAGCTTTTCTTTATTCATAGTAACTTTAATTTCTACTGGATCTCCTTTGGTCTCCTCCTCACTGATTACTTATGCTTTCTATCATCAAAACTTTCACCTTGCAAACTTTATATACAACTTCTTTCATCTCCGACTCCTCAGTTGTCATTAAATGCTTCACGTGGTCCTCCGTTGACTTTAAGTAACATAATTACAACTCATCCAGATATTCCTTAAAGATTATGTGCATAGGTTCAATCTCCAATTGGTAACGCCCAAATCTTAAATCAATTTTAGAAAATACTTTGCTTCTCCTGTTAGATCAAACAAATCAGTAGTTCGAGGTAACATGTACTTATTCTTGATAGTAAACTTGTTGAGCTTTCTTTAGTCGACGCATAATCTCATACTTCCCTTTTCTTATTAGTAATTAGTACCGGTGCACCTCATGTGATACACTAGGTCTAATCGCTTCTTTTTCAAACGTCTCTTGCATCTGCTTTGCTAGCTTCCTCATTTTAACTGGTGCCATTTTATGTAAGACCTTGGTCACTGGCTTCATCTCAGGTGCTAAGTCAATCGCGAGCTTCATTTCTCTATCGGGAGGAAATATTGAAAACTCATCTGGAAACATATCTTGAAACTCTTTAATTGCTATAAAATATTCAAATTTTGTTTGCTTCTGACTTTTATTTATCTCCTAATCACCATAATGCTCACATCTTGATCACCGTAATTATCGTTACCAAATTCTTTACCCTCCTTCTTCCTTTATACCTCATCATTTTTTTTCCCATTTGACGTCTTCAGGATTATCTCTTCATCACGTTGGTTTGTCTGGGCATTACACTTAAATAATTAATCCATTCCTTAGAATAACGTCAAGTCCTCTTACATCAAATGATATCAAATTTTCACAACTTATTGCCAGAAATCTCAATTACACCATTGGTACTTACTTATTTAATAATTACACATTCTTGATTTGCTAATCCTTTAGTCATAATCTTATCAATTCAACAGGGTAACTCATCTTATCAACACAACCTTGAGAGATAATTGATCAAGTTGCTCCCACATCTTTCCATACCTTAATGCGTAAGGTATCCGCAATAATCATTCCTGTCATCACATCCGTATTCTGAACAACACATTTCATAGACAAATCGTAAACTCTCGTTCTTGGAGACGTATTCCTTATTGGAGTAGATTACCTTGATCTTTAGTGCATCCCTGACTGGGTTAGTGATTAACAATTCTCGCCATATGTCCTTGTTTGCTTTCCATGCGTAAGAGGTAGATGGAACTTTGCCCGCTTGGTCCATAATATGTTGATTTCTGTTAGAAAAACTCTTGCAAAGAACGACAATATGACAAAACAACTATATTTCACAAGTCAACAAAAATTAGAGTTGAAAAGAAAGAAGAAACAAGGATTTGAATACGAATGAGACAACCACATTGGTACTTAAGATGGCCAGTCTTTCGTACCATATGGCATACAGCACATGATTAGGTGGCGTCCCACCTGACTTTTCATCATCCTGACAAAGCGTCTCACCATAACACTGTTTGTCCCAATCAGAGAGTAAAACTTGAGGGGAACAATTTAAATTTGAAAGGAATGCAATATCCTCCTTTTTGATATCATCATAAGGAGTTTATTAAGAGAAGAAGTTCATATATTTTTAGAAATTAAAGAGGAATATACGCTATAACATTGAAGACAAGAACGACACCATTGGTCACCATCCATATTTCACTTGTATTCATCTTTCGAGCTTGTTCGATCATATTCCAATTGCATCATATAGCAACTTTAGAGGGTACACTGAAATGCTTTTGCAAATTAAGCATTATGGTAGATTCCTACTTGTCACGTCCTGCGTCTTTAATATCGCACCCACACGGATAATACTTTAACAATTCGATCATAATGGTGTTCCTACCAGGTAACTTCAAGATTTCTCTTTTTAATTTAGAATAACTACGTACCATTCGACATAACGATCCTTTTGTTAATAATATTCTATTTTGAGAGAGGTCTGGAAATCTTTCCAATCTTCTTCGATCATGCTCCGACTTTTGTTAAATCAATGAATTCTTCTAACTCTGATAGTCCTAGTAATTGAATGTATAGTTACTCCGTACGTTGATTCTGTTATAAATTTTATCAAACAATACTTGCACTTTACTGTTAGGAATAATCAACTTCTTCATAATCATAGGTTACTTCGTTCTCGAAATTAGCAATACTAAGTCTGAAACAACATCCTTCCAGGTAATCCGGGCTTTCTAACAAACAAGAAACTCATGGAGTAACTTGACAACCAATGTTTAAAAATCATTTTATTGGAAAAGGCTTTTAGAAATTTATAAAGGGAAATCTTTTTTGAAAACTTATTTAAAAGTTTGGAAAATCACAAACCTGGTTGTCCTTACTATATGAGTTGGTTGTTGTCCTTCCAACCTATAGCAAGATACCATATTAAAGAAATAATTACATAAAAATTCATTCACTCCAATCTACTTTTTCTCCTTCATCGGGTCCATTTGCCTTCCTTAATCGACGAAACTGTAATTGTCGTTGCATGATATCTTATTCGTAGCTTCATGTCAAAGCTTCCATACTGGTAATACTCCCGACATTACTGTTGCAATAGTTAAGTAAAACAGGCTATCCAATAGTCAATAAGTCTATTTCATAGAACAAAGGTTGCTCGTATCACATCACATTACTACTTTACATATCGCATTTATCATATCATCATCATTTAATTTTACAAAAATCCCAGGTTTATACTTTTCTCTCTTACTCTTTCAAAATTCATCTAGTTCATCCCATACTTATTCACGGGTGGCTTTGTCACTAATGGCTTCTTTTAACCCGATAACAACTATCCTCTGAAACACTTAAATCTTCTCTCTAAACTTCTTCTCACCTTTATTTATTCCTCAAGCGCTCCCCATTTACTATAACTCTCGAATCCATCCTTGTAGATACAATCGCTTCATAGGACAAGTTCTAAACTGGGGGTATAGAACAGGATATAGGGTAAACTGAAGAGATACGCTCACAACCGAATGTCCAGTGAAACAAGAATAAACAGATGGAGGTTCTTGAATAGGTGATCTCATATCAAAAGGTGCAAAAGTAGCGTAGAATAGCTTGAAGAAGTGTAACCGTTATAACAAAAGGTAATGCCATTAATACTGGTGGAGGAACAAGGTGCAATTCCAATCTGGGAGAAGATGACGATCCTCGAACGGAAAGCTCCAAATGATCAAATGACACCGGGAAATCATGATCTACCATTACCGTTGTCTGAAAATCACGTCGCAAGCTGAGAATCCCGAATCACAACAAGAACTGTGTCGAAGACTTGCTATATAGTCGCACTCATCCTCACAATGTCTTATCTTTCTGTTTCCTATTCCTAATCCTAACCCTCTACCCAATCCCAACAATCTAGGCTTGTTTCAGTGACTTATAACCTGTAGCTCTGATACCAACCTGTGGTGCCCTTCAAACCCGGGTCAGAAGTTTGGGGTCCACAACACATATACAATATATAAACCTGAATAAGAAATATTATTTACAATGACCCTGCTTTACATAACCACGGATCGCAACAGGTTAAAGTATGAAAACAAGCCACAATCCTAACCTTTATTACAACAAACCAAATCCCAACTAATTTAACTTACAATTGATAATAAAATCATTCTTACAATCTGACTATCTCTATACCGCATGACGCTTCTGCTAGCTCGATTCAACTCAACTGGAACCTTAGCTCGCACTTTGGACCGAGGAACTTTACTATCATCCATATTCTTTTCAACTGTAAAATATATAAAAGAATCGCAAGGGTGAGCTAACTAGCTCAGCAAGTCATAATAGTGATAACTGAGGTTAAACAATGACCAAATAAGATGATTCAAAGGAATCAAGATTCTTTTTAACTAATCATTAGAATTGGATATTCATTTTAAGTTATAAAACCAAGGTTAGGCTGCTGATCAGTCACGCACTAACCCCGAGCAAAGCACACAGCACTGCTCTAATTACTAGATCCAAGGCACACATTGGCCTAAATTGACCATTGGTATGGTCTGACCACGAATCTGGTCCACATATATAAAAACTATCCAATCCTAAAGCAGTTCAATATGATAACAATATGATTCAATAACACAAGATCATAATCGATGATGTTAAACATTTGCATAAAAATGTAAAAAAATTCATGGATATCTCAAGGGTATATCAGGGTATGTATAAGAAACGGTTTTCAGTTTGCACAAGGGTCAGATATCAAACCAGTAATTATTTTTCAGGATATGGTTCTTTGATGTTACTAAGAATGATTGGAGTATAAAAGTTTCTGTGTTTTCAAACCATTTTCTTCTGGTATTTGGTGTTTGGTAGTTAAACATTTGGGAAATAGTATAATAGTGTTTGAGTATCAACAAAGGATGGTTTATAAAGAACAAGGCTTACGGCTCAAAATCAAAAAAAATCAGGGATTCAAGGGTAAATAGTTTAATGCACTTGCAATGTAAATAAGAGTTATTATGAATAAGAGCGACATATTATGAAACAGTTCGAAAATAATTGCGATATAACTTGAGGAAAAGTTTGGAAGTACTTGCCTTACAAGGCTTTACAACTACTACTGATCAATTCTGGGCCAACTCTGCCGCTTAGGCTTTTACGTCCAACCACTAGATCCCATTGGATTCGACTCCGACACTTAGGTCTTTCTGTTGAAACTCTACTGAGCTCGTCAACTGACCACTAGGTTATCTTTAGTCCATCGTCCACTTTCAGGTTCCCGACTATAACCTACAGGGTCGAAAATACCCTACATTACACGTCTAGGTATGCTTGACATATCCTCAATACTAATTTTTACTCAACGATATTCAAACCCGACTCGTAATTATATGGATTATTATAATATAACAACACACCCAACAGTGAGGGTTCACATTCTCGAGAAATTGGTTTGGTGTTCGCTTTCCGAAAATACGTATATTTGTAATTTCACAAAATCAGGGTTATGGATTTTAGCAAATTATTTCATTACATCGTTCAATCAAGTTCCATATAAAACACATATGTATTTATATAACCACTCGACGTTCTGATAATCATCGGATACGCTCCCGTATTTTCGTAAGTAAGTTTTCCGGAAATCGGGCAGCGTTTCCTTTGTTTATCGGACTACCCGTCGAAATAATTCGACGTCAAACCAACAATAATCAAATTCACAATAACCACCATCCAATAATCCAATCACAATCCAATTATCTACCCAACTTCGATATAACATAAGGTTTTCGCTTCAAAAATTTTAGTTTCATCACCGTCCACCATCGGCTCGCCGAGGCTCATCGCCGATGGCGGTAAAATTCGCGGGTACCCGATTAATTCGGGTTTCCGATGCGGATTCCACCGATTAACTAAATAATTTCCGCATCAAAACCATTTCATATCACGAATTGCCATCAATTAATCTATGCAGAAATTTGATAAAATAATTTATTAAAATAGGAATATATACAGAACAGTTTAGGACATCCAAACACAGAATATACACGCGCTTCACGCGCCGACAAACACAGATGAGCGCACAGCCGGAAAAATAGTCCGGCGGCACAAACACACACACCTCAACACATAGACACACACATCACAACAGGACTTGAATTAATCGAATCCAAGAACACCGCCGAACCCAAGGAATAATAGCAACAACCCTCGAGACACAATCACAGGCCACCTCGCCGGAATAAAACCCGACGGCGGCCGAAAGGAAAAGGGCAGAGGCAGCTACAAATTTATCCCGAGAAGCAAAGAAACCTAGACAGTAACACAGTATCGCACAAACCCGCACATATACATACATGTATATGTATGTCTACGCAACCCAGAAATCAACAACATATAATCGAGCATGGAGACAGCCGAAAATCAAGATGGGAAAAACTCACCTATAACTGAAAGAAGAATAGGGAGAGATCACAAGCGAGAGAGAAAGGAAAAAAAGAGATTGAGGGTCTGTGTTTGTGCGTATATTGTGTTTATCTGATTCCATTCTAATTTTATTCCCGACCTATAAAATGTTTCCACGTAGCTGGAAATTCGTAGAAATAAGACATGTGTCCCGAACTCGACCTGTAAGCCCCAAATGTTTCGTGCTTTACAAAAATAGCGAACAATCGTACGGGTAAAAATTAACCCGAAAATTACCAAATTAGTTTCAAAAATTTTCTAAAAATCCCGAAGTTAATAAAAACATGGATTTCGAAATTTTAAAATAATTTCCGAAACACAATTCATACCCGCTTTTATCAATTAAACGATTCGACACGACGGTGAAATTAATCCCAAATATTTCCAAAATAATTTTAAAATTCTTGAAATATTTCAAACTTAAATAAATATGAGTTTCATAATTTTTGAAGAATTCTGGAATTAAATACAGGTTTTACAATTAAATATAATCAGAAAATCGTTTAAAGATAAATAATTGATAAAATATTGATTTCTCAATTTTATAAAACCCTAAAAATAATTAATGTAATTATAAAATCACAAAAACAATTTTAGAGACATTCCAAATATTTATGCAAATAACTTTGCACTAAATCGACTTTTGAAATTAGAAATAAATCAATACAAGTCCATAATTAATCATGCGGACAACCCGGTACACCATAACTCACACATAGCTATTAGTCAAATAACACATAGCGGTCAAAACCAATACATATATTTTATTTATTTAATAATTTATATAGTTACATATTTAAATAATTAACATATTTAAATAATTCAAAAATACACGGGTCATTATAGGATGTGTCTCTTTATTTTAGCATTATACTTCACACTTCTGATCCTGTCGATAGTTGTACGGCTATCACAATGAACAGAAATGGTAGGATGCGGTTTGCTTACTACAGGTAACATTGACATCAGTCCATGTAACCATTCAGCCTCTGTCCCTGTGGCATCCAATGCATACAATTCAGCCTCAAACATAAACCGGGTAATTAAAATATGTCCAGAAGACTTTCAGGACACTGCTACACCCCCAAGGGTAAATAGATATCTAGTCACTCCATTGAAACCAGATTTCTTAGCTATCCAGCTTGCATCACTGTACCCCTCGAGTACCCCAGGAAATCTCCGATAATGCAATCCAAGGGAAATAGTTCCCTTAAGATATCTAAAAACTCTATCTAGTGCCTCCCAATGAGTCTTGTTCGGATAGCTTGTATATTTAGCTAACTTAGACACAGAATAAGAAATATCTGGTCTACTCACATTAGCAAGATATTGCAAACTACCAATAATCTGAGAATACCTTAACGGAGACAATGAACACCTGAATTGAGTACTAGCGATTCTAGAATTTGAATAACCATACTTTTCAAGTATAGATTTCTCTATATAATGAGACTATGATAAGGTTATTCCATCAGTTGACCGAGTCAACTTGATCCCAAGAATCACACTAGCTTCACCCATATCCCTCATCTCAAAGTTTATTTTCAAGAAACTTTTTGTCTCTTTAATAATCTCAATATTGGTTCCAAACAACAAAATACATCCACAAATAGGCACACAATCACAAATTCATTTCCTTCAACCTTATAGTAGATGCATTTGTCACTTTCATTAACTAAAAACTCAAAGCCTAAAACAGTTTCATCAAACTTCTTATGTCATTCTATAGGAGCTTGTTTTAGGCCATAAATGGATTTGACTAACTTACATTCTTTCCTCTCATTACCAGAAGCAACAGATCCCTCAGGTTGATCCATATAAATCTCTTCTTCAAGGTCACCATGAATAAAAGCTGTCTTTATATCCATCTGATGGATGATAAGACCATGTACGGAAGCCAATGCAATAAGAAATCTAATTGTTGTCATTCTAGCAACAGGAGAGTATGTATCAAAATAGTCAATTCATTCTCTTTTCCTAAAGCCCTTAACAACTAGCCTAGCCTTGTACCTATCTATTGAGCCATCAAGGTTTAACTTCCTCTTGAAAATCCATTTACATGCTATAGTAGAACAGCCAGGAGGGAAATCGACTAACTCCCATGTTCTATTAGAAATAATAGAGTCCATCTCACTCTTCACAGTTCCTTTCTAGTGCCTCGACTCTGAAGAATCCATGGCCAGACGGAAAGTTAAAGGTTCGTCCTTGACATTGTAAGTGACATAATCTGTGACACCCCCAAATCCGGGGTCGGGGATTCGGGTTGTCACGAGTTCCGTTTCCCTTATTAATACTTAATCTTAATAAACAATCAACTACTGCGTACTGTGACCCCACAATATATACACACACACACCACAAGTTATAGTCTCAGAGATGAATATCCAAAAATAACACAAGTCATTTTATTCCACAATTATAAACCATTTCACCATTAAAAGGGTTTCTGAATAATTTACATATTCTTTGCCATTATTACAATTCATAAATATATATAAGTCTGGCACAACAAAAGTTGAAAGCCTAGCCTACTGGTAGCTCCTACCTCAGCTACAACGACATCAATGCCTACAGGAAACTGCGGAACATTTCCTATCCGCTCACGAATTGGGAGCTTGGTCCTGTTCATCTTGTCTATCTGTTGTTGTGTGATGAAAGAAGAAAGCAAGGGTGAGCAACAAGCCCACCGAAATAATATGTACAATAATTAACAATATATGAGCATTCTCATAGTACTCATGAAAGTCTTGGTCAAGAAGAAATGAACCAAGTTGATATCTTAACGCGACAAGTCACAAAATATTTAGTATATATATACATATATACTACTCAAAATCTTTGAAATCCTCTAACATGTATAACGTACACAGAGTTCCAGTTTATAACTGTATAAAAATGTCGTTGCAAGGTGATCTCATATATCTAACCTTGTCTCAACGTTTTTATGAAAATCTTTGTCATGCATAAGATAATCATTAACCAGATATAAGTTGAAAAGATGAAGTTACAAGATACTCCAATATACTTATATCTTTTCTGAATACTACTTGAACTACCACCGTTCAAGTTATAATTAGTTTCAAAAGTTCATCACATAGATGAGAATACAAGATAAGATTTGAATAGATTCAATCTTTGAAATATCATTCAAAAGAAATGAAGTTACGAGATACTTCATTAAGTCCTGATATATATCCATATATATTTCTCATACATTTCCTGAAAGCCTCTGTCATGTAAAGTATGAACAGAGTTATAATATCCAATGAATTTGGAAAGAAAAGAATTTTGGCATAAACCCGATATCTTGCTGATCAGGAAAAGATACCAATAAGTAACCTTTTCTACTAGTAGATGGACGAATTCCCCATTGGTCATGACCCTGGCCGCAATAGGACCTTATGCTGGGCTGCCACTCAGCCACTTACGCATTTGATGGACTCCCACTGAGCCACTTACACTTTCATGGACGCCCGCTGAGCCCATGTTGCTTATGCCGACTCAAATAGATAAACTTACTTCCCGAACGATGGGCAAGTAATCAAGATGTTTTCTCAAAACAGCAACCTCGTTGCGAATGTAAAATACACCACTGAGCCGGATCCCTCAGGTTTTGAGCGAGTATTTAAATCCCCTTTGAAAGGAAGATCTTAAATATAAAAATGAGTTTTGGGATCCGCTCTAACTTTTAAAATCATTTTGAAGACTCGAAAACACTTTTAAGAATGTTTGGAGTAATGCTGATTTAATAAAATAAATCAGTCCCAATATATTAGAAAATATCTAAATATTATTATTTAAATAATATTCCCATAAGGATAATCTCTATACAAATAATTTAAAGTAGAAGTTTTAAAACTCTTACTTGAAATGAATATTAAATAACCAAAGATATACTTATACGAAAGTACTATCTTTATTTGAATAATCGAAAATAAGTTTGATTAAAGAAACATTATTCTTTAATAAAATAAAGAATATTATTCAGTAAATAATCGGAGTCATAAGTCCTCGAATGAATATTCAAAATAATATTCATTAAATAGAATAAACAAAGTCATAAGTCCTCGAATGAATATTCAAAGTAATATTCATTAAATAGAATAAACAGATTCAGAAATCCTCGAATGAATATTCAAAGTAATATTCATTAAATAGAATAAACAAAGTCATAAGTCCTTGAATTAATATTCAAAGTAATATTCATTAAATAAAATAAACCGAGTCATAAGTCCTTGAATGAATATTCCAAGTAATAATCATTAAATAAAATAAACCGAGTCTTAAGTCCTCGAATGAATATTCCAAGTAATATTTATTAAATAAAATAAACCGAGTCATAAGTCCTCGAATGAATATTCCAAGTAAATTTATTAATAAAAAATAAACCGAGTCATAGGTCCTCGAATGAATATTCCAAGTAATATTCATTAATAAAAATAAAGTTATCGAATAAACCTTATTCGATTAATAGTTTTGAAAACTATATCTATATATATATATAAATATATATAATTTACTCGGGAAATCGACTCCCGATTTTAGAAAATGTTCACCTTTGGGTCCCCTATACTAAGGGTATACGCAATTACTACTTATCTCTAGCATTTATGCAACTATAAGCATTGGAATCAATAGATAGATATCAAGATTATGAAACAGACATGCATATATCCCATATCAGCATGCTTCAATAAATCGCAAGATTTGCTAGTTAACCATCATGCATCTATCACAAGATAATGCATATACATATATACATCACAACAACAGTATAACGGGTAGAAAACTTGCCTGAGTGCTCCCGGATAGACTTAAGCTTGGAGTGGGTCCGATAACCTATGAACAACAACATAAGTCAAAATTAAACCCCGGTCACTTAAGAAACTAGACTTTAACCAATTGAACCTTAATGTTCGCTTATAGTCACTTCTACGCTTAACGAATCATATAAGTCGTTCGAGTACCCTCGGCTCCACCATTTTTAATAAATTAACCATTAAGAATTTTAAGGCGATTCTTTTGCAAGTATCCTACCAACTGCCTAATCCACTTTACATAATTGTTTCATACTCCAATTAGTCATTTAAGGGCCTTAACCAAGGTTTCAAAGTAAGGCGAGGGGTAATGGTTCATTCGCGAAACGCCATTACTTAAAACGGTCGTTTCTCCTAAACCGTACATCGGATTCAAGCGAACCACATATCAAAACGAAGCTCGTAACATGAACTATCTAAACATGGAAATGGTCAGACTCTTACAGTGAGTTCACGGATCCTGAAGTTAAGAACAAAAACAGTCTAAGGTAAATCGGGCATTAGGACAGCTATGTTTATGCGTTTTCCCAAAATTTTACCAAATTAATTCAACATCAAACCACCACCAATCAACACCATTCCACCATAATTCAACCACAATACAAGATCATTTAACTATAACTCAAGATCTCAACTTATTCATCTAAACCAAGTCAAAATGTGACCAAGAACATCAAATCCAACAAGTATCACTCCTAACTCCAAAATCAACAAAACCACTTACTAAACAAAGCTCTAAACATGAGTACACACCCATTACACTAACCCATCATCTAAACATTATGAAATACAAACCAACAAAACTTAAGACTAAGGGTTTGAGAAGTTATACCTTCCTTGGAGAGTGGAGAATCACTTAGGAAGCCTTAAATAACCACTAACTATCTCTACTAAGCTTGGATCTTGAAGAAAACATAAGAAAAGACAAAGTTAGTTTCTCGAAAACACTATTCACCAAGAACTTTGATGAATTGATTAGCTATGTTAAACACGGAATCTTGAGCTTAAACTTATGGCTCATCTAAGTTATGAATTATGGAAGCAAAAGAAACAAACCTCTTGAATTATGATTAAGTGGAGCTTGGGTTTTGGAATTTTCTTCCTTGCTTTTCTTCAAAAAGCCGAGGCAAAAGATGGGGGAAGAAGAAAATGTGTTTGTTTTGGTTGCTTTTTGATTTTTGTGTTTGTGAAATGAATACTTGGTGGAGATTTCTTTGATAAAGTGATGACCTCACTTGGATGACCTCACCTCCAAGCCACATGTCTTCCCCTTATGGTTTGATGATGTCACCTTCTCTTTTAACCACTTGTTTTAGCTTCTTTTGGAAGCTTCCTTCCCATTCTACTTGTATGTGCTTGTCCCTTGGTCGTTTATTTGTTTTACGGTTCGCTTAACTTTCGTTCTCGTTTATCGTTTGAGGGATCATACCCGGGATCTCATTACTTAGGTTCCCTTAAACCTTTCTCAATATTTTATATTCCTTTTATGATCCTCTCTTAAAATCCTTGAATTAAAATCCTTTTAATCATGTTACCTTATACTTAATTCTTTCTGTATCTGGTGGGTTTTCGAGAAAAATCAAATTGTATGAATTTGGATTCTGACGATTTTTACATACACTTATATACCATATAGAGTACTAATAAGATCTCAGAATATCAATAAAAGAACCCCTACAAAGTGTGGCATGAAAAGTTTTCTTATTCAGCATAATCAGCAAAATCATTATTCATAAGGGTTACAAAAAGTCCAAAATTTTTGGGCTTATTACAGTCTCCCCTCCTTAAAAGGATTCCGTCTCGGAATTAGATAAAAATGAATAGGGATACTTTCTTAGCATTGCGCTTTCTAACTCTCAAGTGAATTTTCCCACATTGTGGTTCTACCATCAAACTCTGTCTAGTTTGATAACCCTTCTCCTAAGCACTTGTTCCTTTTCAATCTATAACCTTTCCTGGTTGCTCCATATAGGTTACGTTTGGTTGCATGACTATGCGCTCATATGCTAACTTCCCAATATGACTTAATATATCCAAGGGTTCAACAATTCGTGGGCCTAGCTTTCCTTTCTTTCTGGACCACATCCCTCCTTTCCAAGGGAATACCTATAACAACACTAGGCCCCTACTTCCTACTCTTTTTCATTTCGTGTCAAATCAATATACTTCTTATGTCCATCTTGGGCTATTACCAGCCGTCCTCTGATTAGATCTATTATATCCTTGGTCATTTGGACTACTGCGGGTCCGAGCATCTTGCGCTCTACAACTTCATCCTAACATAAGGGAGATCGACATTGTCTTCCCTCGAGGATCTCATAAGGCGACATCTCAATACTGACATATCATCTATCGTTGTAAGAAAACTCAATCCATGTTAAGTGATCGTTCCAAATTCTTTCAAGTTTATTGCACAGACCCTCATCATAACTTCTAGCGTTATAGCTTTTGTTTCTCAATACCCACTCTTTTCCAGTTCGTAATCATTACTATCTTTCCTTCATAATACCATTATGCCTATACTGTCACTCTCTAGCGTTCGATAACCTTCTAATAATTTCATCGACCTTAGTACCACGAACGCGTTAGAATCAGAATACCATCATACTAGTACCACTTCATCTCTAGCTGCCTCCATCTTTGAAAGCTTGGTCCTTCATATAGAAGTAAATGAATTTATTGAGAGATCACTATGATCATGAACACTTGTTACATTGCATAATTAGTACAGAAGGTGGCCAACCTTTAGTACTTGACAAGCAATTAAACAACATGTGGTATCCTGCTAGGCTTCTATCACACAGATAGATAGTTATTCGGCAATACCTCCCCTTCTGGAAGGGTTGTTCTTCTCAGATTATACAAAATGAAAAGGAGAGAAAAGAATGAATTAAAGAGAATTGTATATATATAAAATATACTGCCACAAAATATCTGGCTTGGAATCTACCTCTGAACTATAAAGGTTTGTCATACAAGAACAAAACATATACGTATATATATCAACATCAGGTATTATAGCATCACCTTTCACATGCCTAATTATTTTTGCTATTCTGTCCTTCATTCTATGGACCCATGCTCTTGCTCGAGCTTATACACAATCACCTTTGAAAGTCCCTCGACATCGAAAATCGAATCTGGGATCTCATTCTAGACATCATCGTTACTAGAATTTTAGGCTTGCACCGCAATCTTCCTCGTATAGTAATACGACTCTCTATTGATAAGAAGGAATAAGTATTCAATAGGTAGATAATCGACTTAATTAATCTATCAATGATAACTTATACATCACCACAACCCGATTAGTGGTACCCAATCTCAACATCCATTACACTACAACTCTCACGGTTGTAATCGGCTCATTATTCAAAGAATCGTTGATGCATTACTATAGTCCACCACGGACCTACTATAGTCATTCGTTTTCCTTGAATCTTAATATTTAATCATTCGGAGTCCATTCATGCCATACCGAAATCTTCTAGAGAGGAAAATTAATCGCCATTCCATGATTCATGAAGAACACTCCAGATCCTGACGTACATTCGTGACATGAAGTAGATAAAATTGTAGAAGAGTTTCAATAAAAGCAACGATAGCAGGTTAATACCATTATTAACCATATGTCTTTATTGGGAGACATGCATCTCAAAGGTTCATTTAGTCATTTCATAACATGGTCCTGGCTTATCTCAAGATAGTACCTTCTAAGATAGATAGCCCGCTCATGGCGATTACACGAATTAAACCTTTACCAAACTACTATTATGGTTGGGTATTGCACAGTCATCAGAAGGAATGTCAATCTTCCAAACCATAATACAACCTCCATGGCTTCAACCATC
This sequence comes from Apium graveolens, assembly GCF_009905375.1. Taxonomy (NCBI): domain Eukaryota; kingdom Viridiplantae; phylum Streptophyta; class Magnoliopsida; order Apiales; family Apiaceae; genus Apium; species Apium graveolens. Next base: position 122,646,272 of record NC_133654.1, read on the forward strand.
ATCACTGTATTCCTCTGGCACGAGCGCCTATAATTATCCTCTTATATTTAAAGTGTCGGCCATCTCTTTGGCCTTTCCTGATAGTAAAATTTCCTTACAATCAATGTCATTTTAACCACCTCCAAATAAATTTTCTACCTCATTTCAATCACTGCTTATGTGAAAATGCTTTTCGTAAGTCCTAGTGAGAGAGAAAAAAAAATCACCATTTTTCCATAAGTCATTGCCTTAGTCTTTAGATGTGAACATTGTCACGACCGACTCTCGATCATACTTAGGACGTCTCTTATCTTGGGTCCTTCTTGTTTTCACCAATCTCGACCCTCATTGGGTCGATCTATACTTTCTTATGGTTCAACACGTGCCCCACCTGGCATTATTATAATTACGTCACATTTCCTTTATCAAAATTTTTATTCTTGAGAACTTTGAATATTACCTTTTTCCTTGTAAAACCTCTAAGGTTATCCTTGAATCGTTCCTCCTGTATTCCCTAGATACAGGGCATATCAAAATACCATTTACTAATACTAGAACCATTCTCTATGTACTTCTGAAAAATTTCTCTACTGATCTTTAAAGGTTGTTGTTACCTTAGTCCTTCATTTCATACTATCAAAACTCATACTGTCCCTATTAAGGGCGAAATGCCACCCTTTATGCATTGCCCTAGGGTTCATCTCAAGTTATCGAAGTTATATCCTTAATTCCACCTTTAAAAAGGTACTTACATCCTTCCATAGATAAATCAAGTCATATATCACTGATAAGGGTATCTTATTCAATCATTTCCACCTCGATATTCTATACCAAATTTCATAATAGTATCCTTATCCAAATTGAGGTCAATCCATATGGCCTCCAAAAGATAACAATGGTTATCCACTTTTCTTTTCTTATTTGGTAATGATCACATGGATGTTCTGGAAGATATTGGTCATGTTCAACGTGAACTTCTTTTTAATAAATCCTTATTTACTTTTGTTGTTTATCTCAACAGTCATCTCAATGTTGGGATATCTTTTGTACTTGGTGTCTCCCTTTTTGGGTATCATGCCCCCGGTCTTACACTTCACATTCTTGAAGGTCACTTCCTTCATCCAATTTTCCTAATTTCTTACTTTCTTGTCTCCTCAGTCTATCCGCGTCTCATTATTTATCCTTCGAACTATCTCAAGGTTTCCTCGAATCCTCCCAACTTAAAGGGGGTACAATATATATCTCTTATGCCTTCAACCATCAACTTTAACTCATGGTGAATCACCCTTATCCTGATGATTACATACTTTTCTATTTCTATTGCTACGAGTCTTTAGGGTTTCCTCATACCCAACTCCCTTATCATTCCTCAAACTATATTGTCTTTATTTTCCTTTCCACTTCAGTTTCTTTTATTTTCATTTCTATTACAACTATTTCATGAACCAACACCACATAAACATTGATTTCAAACATCCCGTCATTCTGGATTCGTGTCCTTCAGACGAACCTTGATGACTTTCACAACCTAGATTCATGATTCATCATACTTGTCCGCCTTTGTTCTGGCTCTAAAGCTTTTAAACTATCTCTATAACCTTGGGAAGTACTTTCCCGAAAACAATTGACTAAACTTTAATCCTTTTATTATAACCTCTGGCTCTGTGCCTTTCTTGGCTGAAAACGAGTGGCCTCTCTCTTAGGAAGGTAAGTGACAAAAACAGTCTTTTGCGCTTCGTCAATCATTTAGAATCTCAAATGATTCCTATATTTCGTTTAGTCAAGCTCTTACCTCGACTGGGTCAACTTGTTCCTTGGAACTCTGAGAGCTTAGCGACTTAAAGGTCATGAAAGGATTTCGTACCTCATTGTTTCCTCAAGGTGGTGGTTGGGAATAAGAGTATAAGTTCTGTTTAGACAGGTCCATGAATTTCCGTATAGGAGTACCGTCTCGGGTTTCCTTATCTTGCTCGACTTCTGTTTTCTCAGTATGAAATGTTTCATTCTTCTCTCATAATCAGGGTTATCTTATACGTTAAAATCCTTGTTTTTCATTTCATTATGTTATGGTTCCTTCTATCTTGATGGCGACCTCCCTGACTATCATATTCAGGGTTTGCCCTAAATCTTATTCCTCGAACTATGACTTTCATCTAAGATCCCGTCCTTAAGCTCTTGAACGTTTGGAACCAAAATTCTGTAGGAACACCTCATTATTCCATTATCATCTTTCTCGGTATTAATCTCTTCTCTAATTGTTGGCTCCCTACCTTCATTCATCACTTTTTCATGGCACAATATGATCTTCTCCAATAATTCGGGCTGTATTGCAATCTCAAACAGCTTTTCGGTACCGGCTCCGGTTACCTTCACTTCTATTTCCATTTTCTCAAAATCTCTTATCAACTCTCCCAAAGTCATTATCTTCTTGAGTCTCTTCTTTATACTAAGGGAATTAGCCACCATTTTGGCTTTCCCTGGATGATAAAGAATCTCATAATCGTAATCGTTTATTAGCTCTAACCACCTCCTCTGGCGCATGTTGAGCTCTTTCTACGTGAAAATGCACTAGAGCACTTATGGCTTGTGTAAATCTCGCACTTCTCTCCATACAAGTAGTGCCTCCAATTTTTAGGGCAAAACTATTGCCACGAGCCCAAGCTCATGGGCGGGGATATTGAATTTTATATTCTCTTAATTGTCTTGACGCGTACGCGATTACCTTGTTGTGCTGTATAAGAAGCACCCTAATTCCTTATGTGAAGCGTCACTACACATCACAAAATCTCCTTTTCCATCCCGCGACGCCATCATAGGGGCCATCTCCAACCTTTGTTTCAGTTCTTAAAGCTGTTCTCGCATTTCTCTGTCCATTCGAACTTCTGAATCTTACGAGTAAGCCGTGTTAAAAGGGCTACTATCTTTACAAACTTGAACGAACCTCCGGTAGTGACCGGCAAATCCTACATCTGGTAGTCGCCCTGACCATGGTCATCAATTCCTCAGTGGTCCTTTATTCCTTCTTGTCAGGATCCTCCACGGAATCCTTCTCAGCAATAATCCCTTTTAGGACAACATCTTTAACCGCTACACCCTCAATATGAACATCATCCGGTCCCGGGTTAGGACGCTCTATCGAATCCACATTCTGATCTCCTAATAAGTAATAAAACATCATCACGTTGTTGCTCCTCAACCTCAGGGTTCGGAGTCCCGCTACCATATACGATAACGAACTACGCTTCTATCACAATATTTATAAGGGTTCCCATAAGGGTTTTAACTGTTAGTACTATGTTAGGTAGTCTGACTATGAACTTGGCAAGAGTTCTTATTTATCTTAGTGAACTTATTATTTTAACGTCACTTCATCTCTGAAGTTTATAACGCTTAGCTCTGATACCATTTCTGTGACACCCCCAAATCCGGGGTCGGGGATTCGGGTTGTCACGAGTTCCGTTTCCCTTATCAATACTTAATCTTAATAAACAATCAACTACTGCGTACTGTGACCCCAAAATATATACACACACACCACAAGTTATAGTCGCAGAGATGAATATCCAAAAATAACACAAGTCATTTTATTCCACAATTATAAACCATTTCACCATAAAAAGGGTTTCTGAATAATTTATATATTCTTTGCCATTATTATAATTCATAAATATACATTAGTCTGGCACAACAAAAGTTGAAAGCCTAGCCTACTGGTAGCTCCTACCTCAGCTACAACGGCATCAACGCCTATAGGAAACTGCGGAACGTTTCCTATCCGCTCACGAATTGGGAGCTTGGTCATGTTCATCTTGTCTATCTGTTGTTGTGTGATGAAAGAAGAAAGCAAGGGTGAGCAACAAGCCCACCGAAATAATATGTATAATAATTAACAATATATGAGCATTCTCATAGTACTCATGAAAGTCTTGGTCAAGAAGAAATGAACCAAGTCGATATCTTAACGCGACAAGTCGCAAAATATTCAGTATATATATACATATACTACTCAAAATCTTTGAAATCCTCTGACATGTATAATGTACACAGAGTTCCAGTTTATAACTGTATAAAAATATCGTTGCAAGGTGATCTCATATATCTAACCTTGTCTCAACGTTTTTCTGAAAATCTTTGTCATGCATAAGATAATCATTAACCAGATATAAGGTGAAAAGATGAAGTTACAAGATACTCCAATATACTTATATCTTTTCTGAATACTACTTGAACTACCACCGTTCAAGTTATAATTAGTTTCAAAAGTTCATCACATAGATGAGAATACAAGAGAAGATTTGAATAGATTCAATCTTTGAAATATCATTCAAAAGAAATGAAGTTACGAGATACTTCATTAAGTCCCGATATATATCCATATATATTTCTCATACATTTCCTGAAAATCTTTGTCATGTAAAGTATGAACAGAGTTGTAATATCCAATGAATTTGGAAAGAAAAGAATTTTGGCATAAACCCGATATCTTGCTGATCAGGAAAAGATACCAATAAGTAACCTTTTCTACTAGTAGATAGACGAATTCCCCACTGGTCATCACCCTGGCCGCAATAAGACCTTATGTTGGACTGCCACTCAGCCACTTACACATTTGATGGACTCCCACTGAGCCACTTACACTTTCATGGACGCCCGTTGAGCCCATGTTGCTTATGCCGACTCAAATAGATGAACTTACTTCTCGAACGATGGGCAAGTAATCAAGATGTTTTCTCAAAACAGCAACCTCGTTGCGAATGTAAAATACACCACTGAGCCGGATCCCTCAGGTTTTGAGCGAGTATTTAAATCCCCTTTGAAAGGAAGATCTTAAATATAAAAATGAGTTCTGGAATCCGCTCTAACTTTTAAAATCATTTTGAAGACTCGAAAACACTTTTAATAATGTTTGGAGTAATGCTGATTTAATAAATAAATCAGTCCCAATATATTAGAAAATATCTGAATATTATTATTTAAATAATATTCCCATAAGGATAATCTCTATACAAATAATTTGAAGTAGAAGTTTTAAAACTCATACTTGAAATGAATATTAAATAACCAAAGATATACTTATATGAAAGTACTATCTTTATTTGAATAATCGAAAATAAGTTTGATTATCGAAACATTATTCTTTAATAAAATAAAGAATATTATTCAGTAAATAATCGGAGTAATAAGTCCTCGAATGAATATTCAAAATAATATTCATTAAATAGAATAAACAGAGTCATAAGTCCTCGAAGGAATATTCAAAGTAATATTCATTAAATAGAATAAACAGAGTCATAAATTCTCGAATGAATATTCAAAGTAAAATTCATTAAATAGAATAAACAGATTCATAAGTCCTCGAATGAATATTCAAAGTAATATTCATTAAATAAAATAAACCGAGTCATAAGTCCTCGAATGAATATTCCAAGTAATATTCATTAAATAAAATAAACTGAGTTATAAGGCCTCGAATGAATATTCCGAGTAATATTCATTAAATAAAATAAACCCGAGTCATAAGTCCTCGAATGAATATTCCAAGTAATATTCATTAATAAAAAATAAATCGAGTCATAAGTCCTCGAATAAATATTCCAAGTAATATTCATTAATAAAAATAAAGTTATCGAATAAACCTTATTCGATTAATAGTTTTGAAAACTATATCTATATATATATAAATATATATAATATACTCGGGAACATCGACTCCCGGTTTTAGAAAATGTTCACCTTTGGGTCCCCTATACTAAGGGTATACGCAATTACTGCTTATCTCTAGCATAGGTATTATGTAACTATAAGCATTGGAATCAACAGATAGATATCAAGATTACGAAACAGACATGCATATATCCCATATCAGAATGCTTCAATATATTGCAAGATTTGCTAATTAACCATCATGCATCTATCACAAGATAATGCATATACATATATACATCACAACAATAGTATAACGGGTAGAAAACTTGCCTGAGTGCTCCCGGATAGACTTAAGCTTGGAGTGGGTCCGATAACCTATGAACAATAACATAAGTCAGAATTAAACCCTAGTCGCTTAAGAAACTAGACTTTAACCAATTGAACCTTAATGTTCGCTTATGGTCACTTCTACGCTTAACGAATCACATAAGTCGTTCGAGTACCCTCGGCTCCACCATTTTTAATAAATTAACCATTAAGAATTTTAAGGCGATTCGTTTACCTAATTGTTTTATACTCCAATTAGTCATTTAAGGGCCTTAACCAAGGTTTCAAAGTAAGGCGAGGGGTAATGGTTCGTTCGCGAAACGTCGTTACTTAAAACATTCGTTTCTCCTAAACCGTACATCGGATTCAAGCGAACCACATATCAAAACGAAGCTCGTAACATGAACTATCTAAAAATGTCAATGGTCAGACTCTTACAGTGAGTTCACGGGTCCTGAAGTTAAGAACAAAAACAGTCTAAGGTAAATCGGGCATTACGACAGCTATGTTTACGCGTTTTCCCAAAATTTTACCAAATCAATTCAACATCAAACCACCACCAATCAACACCATTCCACCATCATTCAACCACAATACAAGATCATTTAACTATAACTCAGGATCTCAACTTATTCATCTAAATCAAGTCAAAATGTGACCAAGAACATCAAATCCAACAAGTATCACTCCTAACTCCAAAATCAACAAAACCACTTACTAAATAAAGCTCTAAACATGAGTACACACCCATTACACTAACCCATCATCTAGACATTATGAAATCCAAACCAACAAAACTTAAGACTAAGGGTTTGAGAAGTTATACCTTCCATGGAGAGTGGAGAATCACTTAGGAAGCCTTAAATAACCACTAACTATCTCTACTAAGCTTGGATCTTGAAGAAATCATAAGAAAACACAAAGTTAGTTTCTTGAAAACACTATTCACCAAGAAATTTGATGAATTTATTAGCTATGTTAAACATGGAATCTTGAGCTTAAACTTATGGCTCATCTAAGTTATGAATTATGGAAGCTAAAGAAACAAACCTCTTGAATTATGATTAAGTGGAGCTTCGGTTTTGGAATTTTCTTCCTTACTTTTCTTCAAAAAGCCGAGGCAAAAAGATGGGGGAAGAAGAAAATGTGTTTGTTTTGGTTGCTTTTTGATTTTTGTGTTTGTGAAATGAATACTTGGTGGAGATTTCTTTGATAAAGTGATGACATCACTTGGATGACCTCACCTCCAAGCCACATGTCTTCCCCTTATGGTTTGATGATGTCACCATCTCTTTTAACCACTTGTTTTAGCTTCTTTTGGAAGCTTCCTTCCCATTCTACTTGTATGTGCTTGTCCCTTGGTCATTTCTTTGTTTTACGGTTCGCTTAACTTTCGTTCTCGTTTATCATTTGAGGGATCATACCCGGGATCTCATTACTTAGGTTCCCTTAAACCTTTCTCAATATTTTATATTCCTTTTATGATCCTCTCTTAAAATCCTTGAATTAAAATCCTTTTAATCATGTTACCTTATACTTAATTCTTTATGTATCTAGTAGGTTTTCGGGAAAAATCAAAGTGTTTGAATTTGGATTCTGACGATCTTTACATACACTTATATACCATATAGAGTACTAATAAGATCTCAGAATATCAATAAAAGAACCCCTACAAAGTGTGGCATGAAAAGTTTTCTTATTCAGCATAATCAGCATAATCACTATTCCTAAGGGTTACAAAAAGTCCAAAATTTTTGGGCTTATTACATAATCACTTCCAAAGTCCTTGACTACCCTTGCACGCTTACTCCTTCTAGGTTCCTCTACTTCGTTAGGAGTAGAGTTACTACCAGGATCCGCCCCCACATTCGACATCCTTTCCACATGATCGGGAATGGAACTCGATGTGCGAGTGGGATCATCATTAGAAGTACCTTGAGGTATACCTGTCTTCATAGGGAAAACATCCTCAAAGAATGTTGCATCACGAAACTCAACTATCGTATTCGCCACAATACCATCTATGTCAGATTTTAAGACTAAAAATCTCATAGCAATTGTGGTATAAAGATATCCCAGAAAGACACAATCAACAGTTTTCGGTCCTAGTTTCTTTCTCTTGTGTTCAGGGACAAGCACCTTGGCAAGGCACCCCCACACACGAAGATAATTCAAACTAGTTTTACGCTTTCTCCATAATTCATAAGGAGTCTTATCCATGTCTTTCAGAGGGACTCTGTTCAGAATATGGCAAGCTGTATTCAGAGCCTCTCCCCACATGTACTTAGGCAACCCCGAATTAGCCAGCACACTGTTAATCTTATCTTTAAAATTTTTGTTCTTTCGCTCTGCCACCCTATTAGACTCAGGTGTGTATGGTGGAGTCACCTCATGAGCTATACCATTGCTTGTGCAAAATTCATTGAACGAGGTACTCATATACTGACCACCTCTATCCGATCTCAACATTTTCAGTACTTTGCCATTTTGTGTTTCAGCTTCATTTTTAAACATAATGAATTTATCTAGTGTATCATCTATATGTTTAAGCAAATAAACATAACAATATCTACTACAATCATCTATAAAGGTAACGAAATATCTACAATGATCCTTAGTCAACACACCACCAAATTCACATAAGTCTGCGTGTACTAAATCTAACAAGCCAGAATCCCTAACGACATTATGAAATGGTTTCCTTGTTTGTTTAGCAGTCACATATACTTGACATTTAGTTTTCTTATCAATGGAATGCTTTTGAATCAACTCTAAATTCATCATATTCTTTAGAGCACCAAAATTTAAATGACCAAGTCGTAAGTGCCAAAAATCAGTTGATTCTACACAATTAACAAAAGGTGTGACACTATCATTAATAAAACTTCCCAAAACAGGCTCCACATTTATTAAAAATAATCCGTCAGACAAGTAACCCTTGCCAGAAAATGTACCAGTATGCGTAATAACTACTTTATTACATTTGAGAAAGTTCAAAGCCATTTTTAACTAAACAACTTCCATTAATAATATTTCTACGAATAGAGGGAACATGATGCACTCTAGTGAGAGATAGAATCCGCCCAAAAGCAAACTTCAGATCCACATTTCCTATTCCAAGAACTTATGCAGCACTAGCATTCCCCATCGTCACTGTCGCTCCATGAGTCTGTTGATAAGATATAAACAGAGTAATATCAGCACAAAAATGCACATTAGCTCCAGTATCAATCAACCATTCATTAGACAGATAAGTGGAAAGTAGTTTAGGGTTGTAGTTAACATACCCGTCATTAGCTTAAGAGGAAACCACCTCTCCAACAACCATGTTAGCCACAGACCCACTAGTGGTTGCAAGTCCAAGCAAGTGTTTGCTTGAGCTACCACTCCAGCTTTCTTCGCTTTCTTCATAGGACAGTCCTTGCTCCAATGACCAGCCTGTCCACAAGACCAACATGGTTTGTTTGCCTTTGGTTTCTTAGCCTTGTTCTTGTCAGTTTTAGGTTTAGTGTTATCCTTCTAACAAATTTCCTTTTCTGTCCAACGATCATTATGTTCACCTTCGAACTGCTCCCATGTTCAATAGACATCACATGTCCTTGTTTGGACTTGTGTTGTTCCTGCACAGAGATGTCCAACATAAGGTTTGTCCATATAATCTCTCCTTTCTGTCTTTTTAGAGAGAGAGCAAAATCCTCCCAAGATCTAGGGAGCTTTTCAATCACAGCCATCACCTTAAACTTCTCAAGTAAGTCCATTCCAGACTCACCCAAAAGCATGCACCAACATCTCAAACTCATGTACTTGGTCAGTCATGGATTTCGTATCCACTAGCTTGAACTCAAGAAACCTCGCGACTGAATACTTCTCAAGTCCTTGAGAATCAGTATTATGGGTTTGGTCCAGCTTCTTCCACAACTGCTTAGCACTATAGGGCATCCGATGAATAAAAATCAAACAGAGTGTTCGCTAAAGCAGCCAGAATGGCTGCCCTAGCCACTCCATCCTTCTCAGCCGATAACGCATAAACAGTCATAGTTTCAGCCTTTTCTTGATCCACAACAGGAGGATCATACTGCACTACCTGCCATAGACCCTTAACAGTTAACTAGAGCTTCATCTTTTTCTGCCAGCGAGAAAAAGAAGCCCCCCACTGAATTTATCAAGCATGCCCGATAAATCAATAGGCTAAGGAAATCTATATGTGGTCCAGTCTATGGTAGGCGCAGTAACTCCAGAACTAGAACAACCATCAACAGGAGTATTATCAAGATTAACAGGAGTCTCACTTTTGTTAACCATCTTGTTAAATTGCAATATAACAAATAAACTCTTCAAGATTGTTGGAAAAAAATAGTACAACGATTAAATTTAAACAACGAGGCAGTTATATAACGAACAACAAGAACAAGGAAAAAGCACCAATAACGAAAACAAGTCACGAAGGTCGAAAACATAAAATAATCAGAAACTGTTAAATAAAACAAGACGAGATAGAAAGCTTATCGTAATGAAGTTTTCAACACAGCTGAGTCACCAATCCCTCAAGAGGAAGAGGTTGTTCTTGAAGAGTTTATTGCCCTCACTTACTGTGTACCGAGCTTGTAATAACCCTCCTAGAATAAAACAGTAGCAGAACACCGAGCTCACAGCAGGACGATGTTCAACGGCGATCAGACCTAAGTCACCCAAAATATACGTATGTATGTATAATTTCAGAGAGATAAGGGAGATGAGAGGAGGCTGCTAGGGTTTATACATATGTATATCTCTGTCTGTATATTAAAAACGTTTTTATTATATTTTAATCCTAAAAATATAACCGATTTGTTTTTAATTAAAATAAATATTTTACTTAAAACATATTTCATTACGAATATTATTTAGAATTGTAACAGTTAGACATGCCTAATTTACCAAGCCCAAGCCCAAAAATTCTAGGTCCACTAACAAATTCTAACACATAATATTTATATTAAAATATTATATTAAGTCACTAAAATCCCTTGCCCAGGTCACCTCACGTACGCGAGACGCCAAGACATTCTTTCAAATTGCCCTTCGACCCGGCCCGGCCCGAGTCGTGTCGTGGAGTGGCGAGGCGGCGATGGCGCGTGTGAGGCCCACACTACACCCATGCATACCCACATGCCTTAGTATTTGTGCACTATACTTGCAAGTTATACAATAAAAGCCACCAACTTTCTTTTACCATATCAATGTGGTACTCAAGTTTTTATAACTTAATCAACCACAAACCCATTTCAACTCCATTTATTTATGGATTTCACTAAGAAAATGTCTTAGATCCAAACATGAAAGTTTGAGTCCTCTTAGCAAGGAACAACTTTCAACTATTAGTTTCTGGAAATTATATCAAGATCATAATTTAATTATGCCTCAAAGTTCCATTTTCTAACATTTGGTACATGGTTTAAAGTTGAATATGATAATTACATATCATTATCGTCAAAAAATGATTGAGTATGTACAAGTTGTTCAAGAAATCAAGGTATTTATTCTTCCTAGATTTTTGTTATTTTTAAAAGACATTTCAACGTTACACTTTAAAGCAATTAGTTTTATTTTATATCTAAGAAGAGCTATTAGTTGAAAAAATCTGTTTGGTCAATGTTAATCTTAAGTTGAAAGTTAACAATTGTAAAAATTTATTATTTGTTCATCTCTCTTTCTTTCTCGCCCCCATAATCTCTTTTTATATCTACATGCCTTCCATCTTATAGGTCATGATAGACAATTGAATTATGGTTGACCTACGAGAAAGAAAATTCTCTTCGGATAACAAAAAACTTAATGTATCTTTATTAGGAATCAAGGTTAAAGATAGTTCATTGAGTCAATACTAAGATATCAGACTTTAATATGACCAAGTTGATAAAGGAGAGAATAAACACTTTTATCAGATTTACTAGAACATTATAAGTTTTTATGTTTAGTATTTACGATGTTTCTCAACTTATCTCTTTATAGTGACAATAGAATATTATGTTGTTTAAGTTGTTCCAACTATTTCCATTTTATGATTTTCAAGTACTTTGTGATGCTCTATTTTAGTTAGAATTATCGATAAAAAATAACTTATTTTTTCAAATTGTAAGGGCTTTTGACTATAAAAGTGAAAAAATATATTATATTTTAAGGAATACATAGTCACAAACTTTATATATAAACAAGCCTTCTCATCTACTATGAAAAATTTAAATGCTCTGCATTTTTATAGTTTAACTTTTTTCCCAAAGCTTTTTTTAAAATAATATGTCTGATAAGTTACCCCATGCCATTTAAAACTTTTGATGCCCGGTGATCATAATGAAGGTTTATGTTGATCTTTTAGCAGGTGTCTAACTTTCGATTGTATCACGATTGTGGATTAAGTGTGTTAAAGTATGAATGTATGTTTGGTATGGATTTATTTATGATATTTAGTATTATTTATTCAATTTTTTTAAATTATGTGTGGATTTCATCAAAAGTATTTGACGTGTTTTATAATCAGTTCTTGAAATGCTAGGTAATTTTATGACACCAATTAATTTGTAGTAAAAAGTTTGGTCAGTGTAATTTCTTATTTGCCTTTGCATCCATATCAAGATTCATTTTATTTTTTTCTCGGTATCTTTTTAGTAATTGGTGTGAATATATATTATAAAGCTAAAGCAGATGCAAAGGAAATCTCTAATATTTCTTAACTAAATAAATACTACCCATTTCATATGATGGGAGTTGCGGGGGGTTTAAATTAATCAATTGCGAGAAACAGATAGATCCGTATTTGAGTCCGTGCAAAGTATTTCGACCGCACCCTCAAATTTTGTAAGGCACATTTTTAATTTTTAGGTGTATGTGTATATATATTTATATACTTTTTGAAAAATAATAAAAAGTAAATAGAATTTTCATTTCGTAATGAAAATATTGTTCAAATTTTGAAAACAGATTTTGGAAATATAATTTGAAAATGCTATACTATTCTTAAATATTTGTTTTTGCCAGAAAAGTTGAGATTTTATTCATTACTTAAATCATTCGACAAAATAAACTGGAAATTGGAGTGGACATCTCCCACTCTCCAAATACGATCAACAATGGAACAAATGTCACGAGCTAAGAAGTGTGCGACTTTGTTGGCAGATCGTTTAACAAACCTAAAAATTACGTTTTTGCTAGATAAATTTGCAAGCAAAGTACGACAATCCTGAATCACTCTTCCTAAGTAAGATAAACACAAGAAGGAGCTTCGGATGGCCTGTACCATCTGTAAATAGTCGGATTCGATGATGTTCTTCTGGTTTGTACTCATTACCCAGCTTAAGGCTTCTCTTATTCCCATTACCTCAGCTAACTCTGGACTAGGACTTCCTCTCAAGCATTCTGAACGAGCTTCTACTAAGGAACCTTCGTGATTATGGGCAATCCAAGCAAAGCTGTAGCTGTGTGTTTCCTCAAAAATTGTTGCATCCGTGTTTATCTTAATACTGTTAACATGTGGTTTACTCCAGTGTTCATTTCCGTCTTCTGGGGTCATGTAACCCATGAAGCGATCGAAAGTTCGATGTTGAACACTTCTCCATTGATTAAGAAGTGAGTACGCAGAATCCAGTAACTCTGAGATCTCCAAACTTTTTTTTATTCCAAATGAGGTTGTTCCTACTATTCCATAAAATCCATCATATCATAGCTATGGTAGTGATATCTTTGGTGTTATTCTGCCGAAGCACGAACTCGAGCCAATTAGCAAATGTGAAGTACTCACCAAAGACACAAGCTTTATTACATTTATCCCAAACTGAAATAGCAAATGGACACTGCACTAAAGTATGCAAGACTATTTCTGTATGTTCATTGCAAACTGCGCATGTTTCATTAACTAGGACTCTCCTTGAGATGAGATTGTCTTTAGTGGGCAGACAATTTGAACTGGCACGCCATAAGAAATTCTTGACCTTGGGGGATTTTTAAATTTCATAGTTTGCGCCAAAAACCTGAATTAGGAGCAGAAATGGCTTCATTATTCTCTCCCTCCAACATTAAGTAAGTACTTTTGACTGAGTAATTGCCAACTTGTTGTTTCTCCAGTACCAAGAATCATCCACCTCTTTGTCAACTGGAATTGAGAGAATAATGCTTGCATCTCTACTGTCAAAGATATCTTTAACTAGATCGATATCCCAACTGTTATTCTCCATGCTAAACAGTGATGAAACCTTTTGACCATGGATGGATTTCGACCTCATATGAATGAATGGGTCATTAGCTACAGGAAGCCAATGATCTAACTCAATGTTTATCGAGTTTCCATTGCCCACTCTACATCCTATGCCCTTTTTCATTATTTCTTGAGATTCAAGAACACTCCTCCAAACGTAGCTAGAATTGCTTCCAATTTTTGTTGACAGAAAATTTCCTTGGGGATAGTATCGAGCTTTGAAAATCTTGTTGACTAGTTTTTCTTGATGTTTAAGCAATCTCCACCCCTGATTACCTAACAAGGTGATGTTATAATCCCTCATACATCAAAAACCCATACCTCCTTAAGTCATCCTCTTACACAATTTTTTCCAGCTTTTCCAGTGTATGTTTTTATCTTTCTTCAAGTCGATTCTCCATTAGTACCTGCACATTAAGGTCTCTAGCTGATTTCACACCTTCATTACCATTAAAAAGACACTCATGGCATGGTTTGGAAGGCTCTGGGCAACAGTTTTTAGTAGGATCTGTTTCCCTCCTTTAGAAATTGTTTTTCCGTTGGTACGGTCTCGCTTCTTGTCTTTAATAAAACCGAAAATTGCTGACTAGTTTCGGCCCACAATATTGGGAAGTCCTAAATAATGACTATGAGCAGAGGCTTCCTTGAAGCCTAGCTTTTGACTTAATTCCGTCTTCAAGTATTGCTGAGTGTTACTGCTAAAGAAGACCGAAGATTTATCCACGTTAATCTTTTGACCTGAGGCTTGTTCAAAGACGTTTAACAAGGTCATGACATAATCTGCACACTTTAAGCTAGCTTTGCAAAAGATGTAAGAATCATCCGTGAAGAACATATGAGTTAAAGAGGGAGCAGATCTTTCCACCTTGATTCCAGATATGAGCTTAAGATTCTCAAAATCCTTTAGAATAGCTTATAATCCTTCAATGCATATCAAAAACATGTATGAAGATAAGGGGTCTCCTTGCCTGAGACCTCTTTCCAGAACTATTGAGCCGAAGAGCCTTCCAGCCTGAGATATTTTATAATTCACAGAGGATATACAGCTTATAAACAGTTGGATTACCTGATGGTTGAATCCCAATTTAGTTAGTATAGGTTCCATGTAGTTCTACTCTACCCGGTCATAAGATTTAGACATGTCTAATTTCAGCGCCATCCAACAATCTTTCCCTTATTTTTTCCGTTTCATATAATGCATTACCACGAAGGCAATCATTATATTATCCGTGATCAGTCGACCCGAAATAGAAACATAATGAGATTCAGAAATTATCGTATCAATAACACCTTTTAATCTATTCTCCAATACTTTAGAGATGACTTTATAAAGCACATTGCAAAGAGATATTGGACGAAAATCAGTCATATATAGAGGATTAGTTGTCTTCAGAATTTAAGAAATATTTGTACCTTTCAGTTGATCATCTATCTTTCCTGACTGAAAAAAATTTCTGACCATTAAAACCACCTCGTCTTTAACAATCCTCCAACACTTTTGGTAGTTACCCGGGGTCATACCACCAGGACCCGGGGATTTGTCCGGATGCATACCAAACAGGGCATCCCTGACTTTCTTTTCCTGGACTTCCCCTAGAATTGCTTCATTTTGTTCCGTACTCACCTTCCTAGATATGCAATCTGTCACATTCCTCCAATTTATGCTTACTGAAGTGAATAAACTCGTGAAATAATTCTCCACTGTCTGTTCCAGCCATGTACCCCATTCGACCTTGTTTCCTTGACTATCATTCAACAGACTTATATGATTAACTTTCCTTCTATTTTTTAAAGCCGCGTGAAAATATTTACTATTCTGGTCTCCTTCGCGAAGCCATAATTGCTTCGCTCTTGGGCGCCAAAACACATCTTGTTGAGCTTAAATTTTATTCAGCTTCTTTTTTTCATCATGAGCCATTTGTAAAGAATGATCATCTCTTCTCCCTTTTAGAGTTTTCAAAACTTTTTTAGAATGATTTTTTCTCTCCTTGAAGTTGCCAGTGATCTCCTTACCCCAAGCTGTCAAAATCTCTGCACACATAGTCAGTTTATCGTACATGGTACCATCATTTGAATTCAATACTTCTTTGACAATTTTATAGCACATAGACTCCCTGAGCCAAGCGTTTTCGAATCTAAAATTTTTTGATCAAAAGACTGTTACATTAACCACAAGCTCTAGCAGAATTGGGCAGTGATATGATGTTGATACCTCCAAGTTAGTGAGTTTCTCATCTTTGAATATACTAAGGAAACCAGGATTCACTAAATCTATGTCGAGGAGAACTTCAATATGATTATTAGTACCCTAACCTCTATCCCATGTGAACTGATAATCACATAAATCCATGTCTAAAAGATTACAATTGTAATATCCAGGTTTGACAATATAATAAAATATGAGATATTTTATTTTATATTCTTATAATAGTAGTTGAGATATGTGTGAATTAAATTTATTGATAATGTGAGATATGTTTTTATTATTTTTGTTTTCCAATTAATATTAGGGTATTAATGTGTATTGTTATTTAGATTATTGTCCCACATTGATTAGAAATAAGAGGGGAAACTCTTCTTGCACTATATATGTATGGAGTGTATTGGGTCTCAATTGTGTGATAGGTACTTGGCTCACTTCCCACATTGGTGAGAATGTGAGCAAAGAGGTATCCTTAAACTATAAATGAAGGCACAAACTTGTGGTATGTACTAACAAGGCTAGTTTAACTTTTAATGTATTCTCTTTTGTCCCACATCGAGAAAAAATGATAAAGATTCTAGCCCTATATCTATATAAGTAGATGGATGTGCTGAATTCTTTAACATAAAAGACTTAATAAATAAGTTACTAGTTTAAAACGTTTCTACTCTACTTCCCAATCGAGAAGACGAGGAAATGGGTGACTCTCAACCCATTATTTAAACTCATTTCATGTCATGAGTTCAAGTTTATATGGACTTAAAGCCTTTGCTTTAGTCGTCCATTTTCTTTAAGCAAACTGATTTTTTTTACTAAACTTGGTTAAAAGAGACTAGTTTCAATTAGATGCCATTCTTACCAAGAATAATAAATAACTTAAGTGTATAATAAGTTGAATAATTTAAGTGTTATAGGAGGATTAGTATCCCACATCGAGACCAAATAAGATGAAAGGAGCTATAACTCCTATATGTATCATGAATTTTTTTTCAAGAATCAAGTTTTCCTCACACATCGAAAAGGTGTGGAAGTTCAAGGCTCAAAGAGCCTACTTAAACATGATAGGTTTAAAATTGTTGAATAGAAACTATGTGTTGTTTAGGACTTTGAGCATCTTTCTTGGTCCACACAACTAAAATTAAAAGATGACTTAGATTTTCTTTATAAGAAATATTTTTCCCAAGATCCTACAAGTGATTAAAAGAACATAAGTTTGTGTCTATAAAATGTTAGTTTGGGAATGTTATCAAATGAATTAGAAAGCACACTATTGAAATGTTGAGAGTGCTAGTGTTTCACTCTAATTGTTTGAAGTTTTCAAAATAATACGAGAGTCCCACATCGAGTTGGATACAAATAGTAGGCTTCTATTTATATAGTACCACTAAGCATACATTCAAAGTTTATTTGCACAAATGATATGGGCGCTGGAGACAACAAACTGTTGGAGTAAATGTCACAAGTCCACTTGGTTTTATTTCAATCAACTCAAATGTCCCACGTCGAATTAGTAGGTGAGTAGGTACAAACTCTCATCTATATAAGTGACGAAAGTCATCCCCTAGTAGAGAAGTAGGAATCAAAGTTAAGTTCAACTTTGAGGTAACTACTTATCTCACTTCTTTTAAGTTGTGTATTTTCTACTTATTTTATCGAATAATATTTTAATATTTTATTAAATTTTTAGATAGTAATTATAATATTATAATTAGTTATTTCAAGGTTGAATCATGGTTTTATTAACTTAACCAAAGTTATAAATTATATAAGTGGCATAGAGAATGATTTATGACAAAGGAAAATATGTATAATTTTAGGTGATTCTAAAAGACCTTGATCGAAAGTATCTTGTTGTTTAAGCTGGACTTGAGGTAAGTAAAGTACTTAACCGCAACACAAGATTACTTATTTAAATCTATCCTTAGTGATTGTCAATTTTGTTGTTACTTTGTGATGATTGAAATGGTTATAGTTACGTGACTTGATGCGTGTATTTATCGTGAAATTTCGATAACATATGATTCTCTATATATATATATAAAATTATGCATATGATCAATTGGGAATATAAATATATATTGAATTGTGTCACTATTATGAGAATATGAGTTTTTACCAAGCGTTTTGTAGGCTAGTAGGGGTAGTCCATTATGGGCAGGCCAGGTTCGGTTATCAAATATGAATTGATCTTACGTCCTCCATGTGATTAAGATCTATGTGATCTACGATCTATATGATCAGACACCGCAGAGCAAGGCCTCCTTAGGTCTTGAGCTCGACGGGGCAACGATGGAATAAGGTGTACAACAAGCCACTCTGTTGGTATTGGTGCCAGAGGAGGTTTCCCATGGGATATTATGTTGTGAGAAAGCTCTGCAGGCAAATGTATTGAACATGGTGCACTAATTATATGTCTTGTGATTCATAAATAATAAAGATAAGATGTAATGCACTTATACATGATGAGTTACTTATGTGTGTTCTTTATCTTTAGTTACTTTACTTACTGAGCGAAGTAGCTCATAGTTTTCTTGTGTTGCATGCAATGGTAAAGATAAAAATAAGTAGAAGTGGGACCGAGCTGAAGCAGAACCTTGCCTGGATGATGTACATATGGCTACTTTAACTTGTGGATGGCCTATCTATATGTTTTGCTATATGTCATCTAGTTAATGACACATTTTAGAGTACATTTTTAAGCATGGTTTGTATTGAAGAATAAAAGTAGACTTTATATGTGTGTAATATGGTTTTGTTGGAGTTAAAAAAAATGATGAAGCTTATATGATGAAATCAAAATGTTATTGTAGTATATTTTCTTTTATTAAGTAATTTGGGTTGGGGTGTTACAATTTTGGTATCAGAGCCCAGGTTTAAAGCAGTTCTGTAGACCGGCCATATGTACACATCACAGAAGGAAATGCTTCACTCGTAGTAAGTGTCTACATTTATTAGTTATATGTTAATTTAATTGCCTATATGCTAATACGCTACTCGGTATAGGTGAATAATTAAACTATATGGTTTCTTGAGTAGAAAGAGATGGCTGAAAGACAAACATCTAAGGCTAGTGATAGTCCAACCCGAGAAAGGCATGTTAGGGAATTAGCTAAATTACAAGAAATTATTCACAGACAAGGTGAGCAGATAGAGAAGCTATCTCAAGAGTTATGACAAGGACATAATGCTGAAGTTATCCCACCTCCTCCACCACCTCCCTTACAACATATGGTACCGTTATATGAGAGATTTAGAAAAAAATGCCCACCGACTTTTGAGGGTAGTAGTGATCCATTAGAAGCACTAGATTGGAAGAGTTCCCTAGAAGATATCTTTGAGTTTATGTAATTAAATGATAGGGAGAAGGTGTCTTGTACCGTGCATACGTTAAAGAAAGACGCTAAGATTTGATGGGATGTTGTTAAGCTTACACATGATGTTACTCAGATGACTTGGGCTGATTTTGAGACCCTTTTTAATGAGAAGTTCTATAGTGAAGCTATGTAAAGTGCTAAAGTAAACGAGTTTATTAGATTGTACCAGGGAAGTCTATCAGTTGCTGAGTATGGTAGAAAGTTTGATCGATTAGCTAAATTTGTGCCGGATTTGGTTGCCACTGAGGCTAGTAGGGTAAATCGATTTCTTGAGGGATTACAACCGGAGTTAGCTAGGGACGTTGACATGGGACGTACTGGGCCCCTCACTTATTCCCAGGCAGTTGAAAAAGCTTTGAGGGTTGAGCATAGGGAGAAAAAGATAATGAAGGTGAAGGGTTCTGCTACAATGCCTCGAGGAGATGTTCAATTTAATAGAGATCAAAATCGATTTTCAAATAAAATAGGTGGTCAAGGACTTCAAAATAGATTTGATCCAATTAAAAGGTTCAAAGGTGACCAACGAAACAAACAGGCGGGGCAACAACCTTGGCCACAATGTCAGAGGTGCGAAAAGCATCTTCTCGGGGTATGTAAATCATCAAATAGAAAATGTTACAAGTATGGAAAGGAGGATCATCTAATCAAGGACTGTCCTATGTGGGAAAATGAGCAAAAGAAAGAGGAGCCTCCAAAGACTAATGCCAGAATTTTTACGATAACCCAGGCGGATACAGATGCTAGCAACACAGTCGTATCAGGTAACATTACTACTGATGGTATTTCTACATATGTATTGATATATTCTGAAGCTACTCATTCATTTGCATCTGTCAATTATTTGAAAATAATTAGTAGACCCTTTGACTACCAATTGAATATAGTGCAATTTTACCATCTGGGGAGATATTATATTCGAATAAGCGGTTAAGAGCGGTTCCTGTATATATTGATAACCATGAACTGTATGTTGATTTAGTGGTTTTAGAAATGCATGATTATGAGGTAATATTAGGTATAGATTAGTTATCCAAGTACAATGCTACCATTGATTGCAAAAACAAAAAGGTGATGTTCAACCCTTCTGAGGGAGACCAGTTTCAGTTTTTAGCTAATTTCTCCAATTATATGATATCGACTATCTCAGCTATACAGGCTAGGAGAATGTTACAAGATGGTTGTGTTGGATATTTTGGAAATGTGATTGGCACTGACATAGTAGTAGAAAATAAGCTTGAAGAGGTACCGGTAGTTAAAGAATTTTTAGAAGTGTTTCCAGAAGAGTTATCAGGATTGCCTCCTGATAGAGAAATACAATTTAAAATAAATTTAATACCTGGTACAACACCAATATCCAAAGCGCCCTATAGGATGGCCCCCGCAGAATTGAGAGAAGTGAAACGTCAATTACATGAGCTATTAGAAAAGAAATTTGTTAGACCTAGTTTCTCGCCATGGGGAGCCCCAGTGTTGTTCGTGAAAAAGAAAGATGGAACCATGAGGATGTGCATCGATTATATGGAGCTAAATAAGGTTACTATAAAGAGTAAATATCCTCTTCCAAGAATTGATGACCTTTTTGATCAATTACAAGGATCCGTAGTATCTTTCAAAGATTGATTTGAGGTCTGGGTATCACCAATTAAAGATAAGAGAAGCATATATACCCAAAACCGCTTTTCGAATAAGGTATGGTCATTACGAGTTCTTAGTGATGGTATTTGGTTTAACAAATGCTCCAGCAGCGTTTATGGATCTTATGAACTGATTATTTAAGGATTACCTTGATAAATTTGTGATAGTGTTTATAGATGATATGTTAGTGTATTCTCAATCTAGGGAAGAACATGAGGAACATTTGAGACTGACCTTACAAAGGCTAAGGGAAGAGAAATTATATGCCAAGTTCAAGAAATGTGAGTTTTGGTTGGAGAAAGTAGCATTCCTAGGGCATATAGTATCAAGAGAGGGCATTACAGTGGATCCCGCAAAACTTGAAGCATTGAGCAACTCGTATAGACCAGCGGATGCGTCAAAAGTGAGAAGTTTTCTTGGATTGGCAGGATATTACAGAAGATTTGTTGAAGGTTTTTCTAAGATTGATACCCGACTAACACAGTTGACGAGAAAGAATCACAAGTTTGAGTGGACAGATGCTTGTGAAAGGAGTTTTCAAGAATTGAAGAATCGATTAGTGTCTGCTCCAATCTTTACTATCCCATCAGGATCAGGAGGATTTGTAATTTATAGTGATGCTTCTAAGCAGGGTCTGGGATACGTACTGATGCAAAATGGTAAGGTTATCGCTTATTCTTCTAGACAACTAAAAGATTATGAAAAGAGATATCCTACACATGCTTGGAGTTGGCAGTAGTTGTATTTGCTCTTAAGATTTGGAGGCATTATTTATATGGAGAGAAATATGAAATATACACGGACCATAAGAGTTTGAAATATTTCTTTACTCAAAAAGAGTTGAATATGAGATAGAGACGTTGGTTGGAAATAGTCAAGGATTATGATTGTGAGATTATGTATCATCCAGGCAAGGCGAATGTGGTTGATGATGCGCTTAGTAGAAAGGTGCATGGTAACCTGTTAGTTTTAAGGACGTTGTCCAAACCTCTTCAAGAAGAAATTAGTAGATCAGAAATAGAGCTGATTACCAATAGATTAGATAAAATGAGTATTGAGTCAACACTTTTTGAAAGAATTAGGCAAGGTCAGCTTAAAGACACTGAGTTGAATAAACGTAAAGTTGATGTAGAAAGCGGAAAGGCCACAGACTTCATGATATCGGTGAATGGAAGTTTGAAGTTTAAGGATAGAATATGTGTTCCTGATAATGAAGAGATAAAGAAAGAGATCCTTACAGAAGCTTATACCACTCCATATTCGGTACATCCAGGAACAACTAAGATGTATAACAATTTAAAAATGCATTACTGGTGGCCAGGAATGAAGAAAGATGTGGTAGAATTTATTGTGAGGTGTCTAATGTGTCAACAGGTTAAGGATGAACATCAAAGGCCAGCGGGATTGTTACAACCAATACAGTTCCCCGAATGGAAATGGGAAGAGATCGTCGTGGATTTCGTAGATGGATTACCAAAGACTCTTAAACAGCATAATGCCATTTGGGTTATTGTTGATAGATTTTCAAAATCAGCACACTTCCTTCCAGTACGTATGTCATATAGTATGGTTCAGTTAGCTGAATTGTATGTCCAAGAGATAGTTAGATTGCATGGAGTACCAGTATCGATAATTTCTGATAGGGACACTCGATTTACTTTTAAGTTTTGGGAAAGTTTGCATAAAGCCATGGACCTGATTAAAGTTTAGTATTGCTTTTCATCTACAGTCAGACGGTCAAAGTGAAAGAACAATTCAGACGTTAGAGGATATGCTTAGGGCGTGTGTTCTTGACTTCTCAAGTTCATGGAGTAAGTACCTTCCACTAATAGAATTTTTGTACAATAATAGTTTTTAAGCGTCAACTGGTGCAGCTCCATACGATATTCTCTATGGTAGAAAGTGTCGATCTCCTATCTGTTGGGATTAAATGGGGGAAGGAAATTATCTTGGCCCTGAGTTGATCAGAGATACAACAGAGGCGGTGAAAAGAATTAAAGAGAGAATGTTAGCCACCCATAGTCGACAAAAGAGCTACGCGGATCCAAAACAGAGAGATGTTGTGTTCTCGGTTGGAAATAAAGTATTTCTTAAACTAGCACCAGTAAAGGGGATAGTGAGATTTGGAAAGAAGGGACAGTTAAGCCCAAAATTTGTAGGTCCCTTTGAGATACTTGAAAAAGTTGGAAAAGTAGCTTACAGATTAGCCTTGCCTCCATCATTAGAAAAGGTTCATAATGTGTTCCACGTCTCGTTGTTAAGAAAATATGTGGCCGACCCATTTCATGTGCTTAACTATGAACCTTTTGAATAAAGTCAAGATATGACCTATATGGAAAAGCCTGTGCAAATTCTTGATAGAAAAGAAAAAGAGCTTAGAAATAAGAATATTTCACTAGTAAGAGTTTTGTGGAGGAACTCTAAAATAGAAGAAAGTTAGTGAGTTTCTCATCTTTGAATATACTAAGGAAACCAGGATTCACTAAATCTATGTCGAGGAGAACTTCAATATGATTATTAGTACCCTAACCTCTATCTCATGTGAACTGATAATCACATAAATCCATGTCTAAAAGATTACAATTGTATTATCCAGGTTTGACAATATAATAAAATATGAGATATTTTATTTTATATTCTTATAATAGTAGTTGAGATATGTGTGAATTAAATTTATTGATAATGCGAGATATGTTTTTATTATTTTTGTTTTCCAATTAATATTAGGGTATTAATGTGTATTGTTATTTAGATTATTATCCCACATTGATTAAAAATAAGAGGGGAAACTCTTCTTGCACTATATATGTATGAAGTGTATTGGTTCTTAATTGTGTGATAGGTACTTGGCTCACTTCCCACATTGGTGAGAATGTGAGCAAAGAGGTATCCTTAAACTATAAATGAAGGCACAAACTTGTGGTATGTACTTACAAGTGCTAGTTTAAATTTTAATGTATTGGCTTTTGTCTCACATTGAGACAAAATGATAAAGATGCTAGCCCTATAAATATATAAGTGGATGGATGTGCTGAATTCTTTAACAATAAACGACTTAATAAATAAGTTTCTAGTTTAAAACTTTTCTTCTCTACTTCCCACATCGAGAAGAAGAGGAAATGCGTGACTCTCAACCCATTATTTAAACTCATTTCATGTCATTAGTTCAAGTTTATATGGACTTAAAGCCTTTGCTTTATTCGTCCATTTTCTTTAAGCAAACTGATTTTTGTTTACTAAACTTGGTTCAAAGAGACTAGTTTCAATTAGATACCTTGAGTGCTATAAGAGGATTAGTATCCCACATCGAGACCAAATAAGATGAAAGGAGTTATAACTCCTACATATATAATGAAAATATTTGCAAGAATCAAGTTTTCCTCCCACATCGAAAAGGTGTGGAAGTTCAAGGCTCAAAGAGCCTACTTAAACATGATAGGTTTCAAAGAGTTGAATAGAAACTAAGTGTTATTTTTGGACATTGAGCATCTTGCTTTGTCCACACAACTAAAATTAAAATATGACTTAGATTTTCTTTATAAGAAATATTTTTCCCAAGATCCTACAAGTGATTAAAAGAGTATAAGTTTGTGTCTATAAAATGTTAGTTTGGGAATGTTATCAAATTAATTAGAAAGCACACTATTGAAATGTTGAGCGTGCTAGTGTTTCACCCTAAGTGTTGGAAGTTTTCAAAATCAAACTAGAGTCCCACATCAAGTTGGATACAAATAGTATGCTGCTATTTATATAGTACTACTAAGCATACATTTAAAATTTAGTTGCACAAATGATATGGGCGTCGGAGACAACAAACGGTTGGAGTAAATGTCACAAATCTACTTGGTTTTATTTCAATCAACTCAAATGTCCCACATCGAATTAGTCGGTGAGTAGGGACAAACTCTCATCTATATTAGTGAGGGAAGTCATCCCCTAGTAGAGAATTAGAAATCAAAGTTAAGCTCAACTTTGAGGTAACTACCTATCTCACTTCTTTTAAGTTGTGTATTTTCTACTTATTTTATTGAATAATATTTTAATATTTTATTAACTTCTCATATAGTAATTATAATATTATAAGTAGTTATTTAAATGTTAAATCGTGGTTTAATTAACTTAACCAAAGTTATAAATTATATAAGTGGCATAGAAAACAGTTTATGACAATGGAAAATATGTATGATTTTAGGTGATTCTAAAAGACCTTGATCGAAAGTATCTTGTTGTTTAAGCTGGACTTGAGGTAAGTAAAGTACTTAACTGCACCAAAATATTACTTATTTGAATCTATCCTTGGTGATTATCAATTTTGTTGTTACTTTGTGATGATTGAAATGGTTATAATTACGTGACTTGATGCGTGTAATTATCGTGAAATTTCGATAACATATGTTGCTATATATATATATATATATATATATGAAATTATGCATATGATCAATTAGGAATATGAATATATATTGAATTTTGTCACTGTTATGAGAAGATCAGTTTTAACCAAGCCTTTTGTAGGCTAGTAAAGGTAGTCCATTATGGGCAGGCCAGGTTCGGTTATCGAATATGAATTGATCTTGCCTCCTCCATGTGATTAATATCTATGTGATCTAAGATCTATATGATCAGATACCACAGAGCAAGGCCGCCTTAGGTCTTGAGCTCGACAGGGCAACGATGGAATAAGGTATACAACGAGCCACCCTGTTGGTAATGGCGCCAGAGGAGGTTTCCCATAGGATATTATGTTGTGAGAAAGCCCTACAGGCAAATGTATTGAACATGGTGCACTAATTAAATGTCTCGTGATTCATAAATAATAAAGATAAGATGAAATGCACTTATACATGATGAGTTACTTATGTGTGTTATTTATCTTTAGTTACTTTACTTACTGAGCGAAGTAGCTCATAGTTTTCTTGTGTTACAGGGAAGGGTAAAGATAAAAATAAGTAGAAGTGGGACCGAGCTGAAGCAGAACCTTGCCTGGATGATGTACATATGGCTACTTTGACATGTGGATGGTGTAACACCCCCAGATCCGGGGTCGGGGATCCGGGTTGTCACGGTCTTTCTTTCCACAATATCACTTCACTTAATTAATAATAAATAACCTTATGCTGTGACCCCACAGTAACACACACCACAACCCGTTATAGTCTCAGAGATGAAATTTAAATAAGTACAAGTCTTTGAATCCACAATTTAAAAGTTATTACAACCCAAAATGATTACTTGATAAATTTACAGTTAATTGCCATTATCTGCCACAAGTTATAATTATACATAATTTGATTCTCAAAAATAGAATGCCTGATCTACCAATAGATCTACCTCTGCAGCTATAACAGCCACAACATCATCGGGAAGACGCGGGACGCTTCCCACGCGCTTGCGCTGGGTCTGCTGGAGTCTGGCCATCTTTCCTAACTGTTGTTGTGTGATGAAGAAATAAAGCAAGAGTGAGCCTTACAGCTCGCAAGATAATATATAGTGATAACAATAATATAAGTATCTAAATGGATACTTACTAGAATCTTTTATCGTGTGTAAGATAATTACTAGTATATACTTACTAGTATATGAGCCTTCTCATAGTACTCATGAAAGTCTTGGTCAAAAGAAATGAACCAAGTTTGATATCTTAATGCAATGAAGTCGCAAAATATTCAGTATATATACATATATACTTTTCAAAATATTGGAAGTCCTCTTCCATGCATAATATACACAAAATCCCAGTGTATAACTGTATATATAAAAAAAATATCGTTGTAAGGTGATCTCATATATCTAACCTTGTCTCAACGTTTTTCTGAAAATCTTTGTCATACATAAGACAATTATTAATTAGATATAAGTTTAAAAGATGAGGTTACCAAATACCCCAATATACTTATATCTTTCCCAATACTACTTGAATCACCACCGTTCAAGTTATAACCAGTTTCAAAAGTTCATCACATAGATGAGACTACAAGACAAGATTTGAATAGATTCAATCTTTGAAATATTATTGAATGAAATAAAGTTACGAGATACTTTATTTAGTCCCGATATATATATATCCACATATATATATCTCTAAAACATTTCCTGGAACCTCTGTTATATAAAGTATGAACAGAGTTTGAAACATCCAATGAATTTTGGAGAGGAAAAGAATTTTGGCATAAACCAGATATCTTGCTGATCAGGCAAAGATACCAATAAGTAACCTTTTCTACTAGTAGATGGACGAATTCCCCACTGGTCATCACCCTGGCCGCATTAGGACCTATGATGGACTGCCACTCAGCCACTTATGCATTTGATGGACTCCCACTGAGCCACTTACACTATCATGGACGCCCACTGAGCCCATGTTGCTTATGCCGACTCAATAGATGGACTTACTTCCCGAACGTTGGGTAAGTAATCAATTCATTTACCAAAACTGCAACCTTGTTGCGAATATAAAATACACCACAGAGCCGGATCCCTCAGGTTTTAAGCGAGTATTTAAATCCCCTTAAAAAGGAAGATCTTAAATATAAAAATGAGTTTTGGGATCCGCTCTAACTTTTAAAAAATCATTTTGAAGACTTGAAAACACTTTATAGAGTGTTTGGAGTAAAGCTGATTTAATGAAGTAAATCAGTCCCCAGAATATTTAGAAAATGACTGAATATTATTAATTAAATAATATTCCCATAAAGAATAATCTTTATAAAAATAATTGAAGTAGAAGTATTAAAATTTATACTTGAAACGAGTATTAAATAACCAAAGATATACTTATATGAAAGTATTATCTTTATTTGAATAATCGAAAATAAGTTTGATTATTAACACCTTATTCTTTAATAAAATAAAGAATATATTTCAGCAAATAATCGGAGTCATAGATCCTCAAATGAATATTTAATAATATTCACTAATAATATAAAAGAGTCATAAGCCCTCGAATGAATATTCAAATAATATTCAATAAATAATATAAAAGGAGTCATTAGTCCTCGAATGAATATTCAAATAATATTCAGATAAACAAATAAAAGGAGTCATACGCCTTCGAATAATATTCGAAATAATATTCAATAATAAATAAAGTTTAAAGTTATCGAATAAACCTTATTCGATTAATAGTTTGGAAAACTATAACCATATATATATATAAATATATATATATATATATCTATATCCATATATATACAAAATCTACTCGGGATCCTCGACTCCCGGTTTTAGAAAATATTTTCACCTTTGGGTCCCTATACTAAGGGTATATGCAAGATACCGCTATCCTCTAGCATAGGTATTATCAACTGAACCAACAGATATATATTTCAAGAATATGAAACAGGCATGCATATATACCATATCACATGCTACAATATATCGCAAGAATTTGCTAAATAACCAACATGCATCTATCGCAAGATAATGCATATACAAGTGTATACATCACAACAACAGTATAACGGATAGAATACTTGCCTGAGCGACTGGGGGTTACGAATGGCTCGGGACGAGTCTGGTAACCTATAAGCAACAAGTAAGTTGGAATTAAACCAAAGTCACTTGTAAATCTATACTTTAACTAACTTAGACTCTAACGCTTGTTTTGCGCTCACTGATTCGCTTAAGTCACTCGGGTACCCTCGGCTCCACCATTTTTAATAATTTAACCTTTACGAGTTTTAAAGCGATTCCTTCGCGAGTGTCTTACCAACTGCCTAACACACTTACCATAAATGTTTCATACATTAATTAACCCTTTTTGGTCTTTAACCTATGTTTCAAAGTAAGGCGAGGGGAAAAGTTTCGTTCGCGAAATGCCGTTACTTGAAACGGTCGTTTCTCCTAAACCGTGCATCGGAATCGAACGAACTACATATCAAAACGAAGCTCGTAACATGAGCTATCTAAACCTGGCAGTGGTCATAATCTAGCAGGGGGTTCTCGGGTCCTAATGTTATGCACAAAAACAGTCTACAGAAAATCGGACGTTACGACGGCTATGTTTACGCGATTTCCCAAATTTAAACCAATTCAATCAACCACAATTTCAACTCCAATTCACAACCCAATCAAACCTCCAATTAAACTACACCACAACAGCCCCAAATCAACTCAATATTACCAATTTATTCATCTACACCAAGTCAAAAATGTGACCAAGAACTTCAAATCTAACAAGCATCACTCCTAACTCCAAAATCAACAAAACTTAATACTAAGGGTTTGAGAAGTTATACCTTCCTTGGAGAGTGGAGAATCAAGAGAATGGCTTGGAATCACCCTTAAAGTCCTTATCCAAGCTTAATCTAAACAAAACTTCAAGAACACAAATTTTAGTTCTTGAAAACACTATTCACCATCTTCTTTCATGATTTATAGAAAAAGATTGGCTTGGAATTAGAAGCTTAAACTTATAGGAAGTATGTAACTATCCATGGGGAAGCTTAGATAATTACCTTGCTAAATAGTAAGTGGAGGAGCTTGGACTTTCATTTTTTTAAGAAACCACCCGAGAGCATGAAGAAGAAGAAGAGAGAATTTTGTGTTTTGGCTTGATTTGCTTTTGGTTGGTTGATTTTTGTTGTTTGTTTTAGTGAATTACCTAGTTGCCCTTGGTTTTGTGTGGTTAAAAAGTCACCACATCTCCTTCCTTTCTTGTCATGCCTATGTCACCTTGCACATGTCATAATGCTCCCACTTGTCCACACCTTGTGGTTTGATGATGTCACAATCCCTGGCTTCTTGTACAAGCTTGTCTCTTGGTCACTTATTTGTTTTACGGTTCGCTTATCTTTCGTTCTCGTTTATCGTTTGAGGGATCATACCCGGGATCTTATTACTTAGGTTCCCTTAACCTTTCTCAATATATTATATTCCTTTTATGATCCTCTCCTATAATCCTTTAATTTAAATCCTTTTTTATCCTGTTACCTTATACTCAATTCTCTCCGTATCTTGTGAATTTCCGGGAAAAATCAAAGTGTTCGGAATTGGATTCCGATGATCTTTACATACACTTATATACCACATAGAGTACTAATAATATCCCATAAGATCAATAACAGAACCCCTACATAGCGTGACATGAAAAGTTTTCTCGTTCAGCAAAAACACTATTCATAAGGGTTTCAAAATTTCTCAAAAAATGGGGTTATTACAGTCTCCCCTCCTTAAAAGGATTCCGTCCCGGAATCAGATAGAAAACAATTGGGGATACTTTCTTAGCATTACACTTTCTAACTCTCGAGTCAATTTTCCCACATTGTGGTTCTACCACCAAACTCTGCCTAGTTTGATAATCCTTCTCCTAAGCACTTGTTCCTTTTCACTCTATAACCCTTCCTGGTTGCTCCATATAGGTTATGTCGGGTTGCATATCTATGCGCTCATATGCCTCTATTTATCTGGCATCTGAATTACACTTCCTTAACATTGATACGTGAAACACGTTACGACCTGCTACATGTTCGGGGTTAGGGCTAGCTCATATGCTAACTTCCCAAACGTCTTAATATATCCTAGGGTCCAACAAATTGTAGACTTAGTTTTCCTTTCTTTCCGAACCTCATCAATCCTTTCCAAGGGATACCTATAACATTACTAGGTCCCCTATTTCATACTCTTTATCCTTTCATGTCAAATCAACATACTTATCATGACCATCTTGGGCTACTACCAGCCGTCCTCTGATTAGATCTATTATATCCTTGGTCCTTTGGACTACTGCGGGTCCGAGCATCTTGCGCTCTACAACTTCATCCTAACATAAGGGAGATCGACATTGTCTTCCCTCAAGGATCTCATAAGGCGACATCTCGATAATGACATATGATCTATTGTCGTAAGATAACTTAATCTGTGTTAAATGATCATTCCAAATTCTTTCAAGTCTATTGCACAGACTCTCATTATAGCTTTTAGCATTAGAACTTTTGCTTCTCAATACCCATTCTTTTCCAGTTCGTAATCGCTATCACCTTTCGTTCCTAATATTATGCTGGTTATACTTTTGCTCGCTAGCGTTCTATAATCTTTTAATAACCACGTCAACCTTAATATCATGAATGTGTTCCCATTCCGCATACTACCACCACTTTATTACTCCTTTTTCAGTTGTTTCTATTTTCCAAAGTTTGATCAATCAAATAGAAGTAAAGGAATTCGTTGAGAGATCACTATGATCATGAACACTTGTTATATCGCATAGTTAGTACAGAAGGTGGCCAGCCTTTAGTACTTGACAAGCAATTAAACAATAGCTGGTATCCTACTCGGCTTCTATCACACAGATAGATAGTCATTCGGCAATACCTCCCCTTCTGGAAGGGTTGTTCTTCTCAGCTTACATGAAATGAAAAGAAGAGAAAAGAACGAATTGAAGAGAATTATATATTCATAAAAAAAATTTTATTGCCATAAAATATCTGGCTTGGAATCTACCTCTGAACTATAGAGGTTTGTCATAGAAGAACAAAACATATATGTATTTATATCAACATCAAGTGTTATAGCATCGCATTTCACGTGCCTAAATATTTTCGCTATCCCGTCCATCATTCTATGGACCCATGCTCTTCCTCGAGCTTATACACACTTACCTTTGAAACTCCCTCGACATCGAAAATCGAATCTGGGATCTCATTCTAGACATCATCGTTACTTGAATTCTATGCTTGCACCGCAACCTTCCTCGTATAATAATACGACTCTCTATTGATAAGAAAGAATAATTATTCACTAGGTAGATACTCTACTTAATTAGTCTATCAATGATAACTTATACACTACCACTACCCGATTAGTGGTACTCAATCTCAACACCCATTCCAATACAACTCTCACGGTTGTAATCAGCTCATTACTCGCAGAATCATTGCTGCCTTACTAAGGTCCACCACTGACCTACTGTAGTCATTCATTTTCCATGAAGTCTTAATAACTAACCATACGGAGTCCATACATCTCGTATCTAATTCTCCTAAGGAGTTAACATAACCACCAATCACAATTCATGAAGAACACTCCAAACTCTGACGTACTTTCATGACATGAAGCAGATAAAATTTGCAGAAGAGTTTCGCTCAAAGCAACAATAGCAGGTTAATACCATTCTTAATCATATACCTTCAATAGAAGACTTAACTCAAAGGTTTGTTTAGTCCTTTTTGAACTATGGTCCTGGCTTATCTCAAGATAGTATCTTCTGAGATAGATAGCCCGCTCATGGCGATTACACGAATTAAACCTTTACTAACTACTATTACGGTTGGGTATTGCACAGTCATCAGAAGGAATGTCAATCTTCCAAACCATAATACAACCTTCACAGTTTTAACCATCATCACTGTATTCCTTTGGCACAAGTGCCTATAATTATCCTCTTACCTTTAAAGTGTCGGCCACCTCTTTGGCCTTTCCTGATAGTACAATTTCCTTACAGTCAATGTCATTTTAACCACCTCCAAATAATTTTCTACCTCATTTCAATCACAGCTTATGTGAAGATGTTTTCCTTAAAATCTGATGAGAGAAAAAAAAAATCACCATTTTTCCATAAGTTATTGCCTCAGTCTTTAGAGGTTAATCACTGTCACGACTGACTCTCAATTATACTTAGAACATCTTTTATCTTAAGTCCTAATTGCCTAGAACAATTTCAACCTTTACTGGTTCGATCCATACTTTCTCGTGGTTTAACACGTGCCCCACTTGGCATCATTATAATCATGTCATATTTCCTTTATCAACATTTTTATTCTTGAGAATTTCGAATATTTCCTTTCTCCTTGTAAAACCGCTAAGGTTATCTTTCAATCGTTCCTCCTGTATTCCCTATATATAGGGCATATCAAAATACCATTTACTAATACTAGAACCATTGTCTATATACTTCTGAAAAATTTCTCCACTGATCCTTAAAGGTTATTATTACCTTAATCCTTTCCAATTCATACTGTCAAAACTCATACTATCCCTATTAAGGGTGAAATGCCAACCTTTATGCATTCCCCTAGGATTTGTTTTAAGTTACCGATGTTCTATTCTTAATTCCACCTTTAAAAAGGTACATGCATCCTTCCATGGATAAATCAAGTCATATATCCTTGATAGATTATCTTATTCATCATTCCCACCTCGATAGTCTATACCTAACTTCATAATAGCATCCTTATTCAAATTGAGGTCAATCCATATGGCCTCTAAAAGATAACAATGGTCATCCGCTTTTCTTTCCTGATTTGGTAATGATAACATGGATGTTCTGGAAGATATTGGTCATGTTCAACGTGAACCTCTTTTTAATAATTCCTTATTTACTTTTGTTGTTTATCTCAACAGTCATCTCAATGTTGGGATATCTCTCATACCTGGCGTCTCCCTTTCTGGGTATCGGGCCACCGGTCTTACATTTCACATTATTGAAGGTCACTTCCTTCATCCAATTTTCCTGATTTCTTACTTTCTTGTCTCCTCAGTCTATCCGTGTCTCGATATTTATCCTTCGAACTATCTCAAGGTTTCCTCGAATCCTCCCAACTTAAAGGGGGTACAATATATGTATCTCTTATGCCTTCAACCATCAATTTTAACTCATGGTGGATCATCATCATCCTGACGATTACATACTTTTCTATTTCTATTGCTATGAGTCTTTAGGGTTTCCTCATACCCAACTCCCTTATCATTCCTCAAACTCTATTGCCTTTATATTCCTTTCCACTTCAGTTTCTTTTTATTTTCCTTTCTCTTATCATTATTTCACAAACCAATCACAATATAAGCATTGATTTCAAACATCCCGTCATTCTGGATTCGTGTCCTCAGAACGAATCTTGACAACTTTTACAACTTAGATTCATAATTTATCATACTTGTCTGCCTTTGTTCTGGCTCTAAAGCTTTTACACTATCTCCTTATCTTTGGGAATTACTTTCCCGAAAACAATTGACTGGACTTAAATCAGTTTATTCTAACCTCTGGCTCCGTGCCTTTCTTGGTCTTTCACCAACGGGTGGTCTCTCTCTTGGGAGGGTAAGTGACAAAAACAGTCCTTTTGAGATTCGTCAATCATTTAGAATCTCAAATGATTCCTATATTTCCTTTAGCCAGGCTCTTGCCTCGGCTGGGTCAGCTTGTTCCATGGAACTCTGAGAGCTTAGCGACTTAAAGGTCCTGAAAGAATTTCACACCACATTGTTTCCTCAAGGTGGTGGTTGGGGATAATAGTCTAAGTTCTGTCTAGACAGGTCCATGAATTGCCGTATAGGAGTACCGTCTCGGGTCTCCTTTCCTTACTCGACTTTCTGTTTCCTTAGTATGAAATGTTTCATCCTACTCCCCATAATTGGGATCATCTTTTAATTTAAAATCCTCATTTTCCACTCCATTATGTCATGGGTTCCTTCTATCTTGATGGCGACCTCCCTGACTATCACGTTCAGGGTTTGCTCTAAATCTTATTCCTCAAACTATGGCTCTCATCTAAGTTCTCATCCTTACGCTCTTGAACTTTCGGAACCCAAATTCTATAGGAATACCTCATTATTCCCTTATTATCTTTCTCTATATTAATCTTTTATCTAATTGTTGGCTCCCTGCCTTCATTCATAACTTTTTCTGGCACAATATGATCTTTTCCAATAATTCGGGCTGTATTGCAATCTCAAACAGCTTTTCGGTACCGGCTCCGGTTACCTTCACTACTATTTCCATTTTCTCAAAATCTCTTATAAACTCTCCAAAAGACATTATCATCTTGAGTCTCTCCTTTTTACTAAGGGCATCAGCCACCATATTGGCTTTCCCCGAATGATAAAGAATCTCCCAATTATAATTCTTGATTAGCTCTAACCGCCTCCTCTGGCGTATGTTGAGCTCTTTCTACGTAAGAATGTACTAGAGCACTTATGGCTTAGGTAATTCTCGCACTTCTCTCCATACAAGTAGTGCCTCCAATCTTTAGGGTAAAACTATTGCCACGGGCCTAAGCTCATGGGCGGGGATATTGAATTTCATATTACCTTAATTGTCTTGACGCAGACGCGATTATCTTGCTGTGCTAAGAAGCACCCTAATTCCTTATGCGAAGCGTCACTTACAAATCACAAAATCTCCTTTTTCCATCCGGCAATGCCAGCATAGGGGCCATCACCAACCTCTGCTTCAGTTCTTGAAAGCTGTTCTCGCATTTCTCTGTTCATTCGAACTTCTCAGTCTTACGAGTAAGCCGTGTTAAAGGGGCTACTATCTTTATAACTTGAACGAACCTCCGGTAGTGACCGGCCAATCCTACCTCTGGTAGTCGACCAAACCATGGTCATCAATTCATCAGTGGTCCTTTATCCAATCCTGTCAGGATCCTCCATGGGATCCTCCTCAACAACTATCCCTTCTAGGACAACATCCTCAACCGCTAAATCCTCAGTATCAACATCATCCGGTCCTGCATTAGGACACTCTATCGGATCCACAATCCGATCTCCAATTAGTAATAAAATATCATCGCGGTGTTGCTCCTCAACCTCAGGGTTCGGAGTCCCGCTACCATATACGATAAAGAACTACGCTCCTATCACGATATTTATAAGGGTTCCCATAAGGGTTTTAACTGTTAGTGCTACGTTAGGTAGCCCGACTATGAACTTGGCAAGAGTTCTTATTATCTTAGTTAACTTATTATCTTAACGTCCCATCATCTCTGAGGTTTATAACGCTTAGCTCTGATACCATTTCTGTAACACCCCCAGATCCGGGGTCGGGGATCCGGGTTGTCACGGTCTTTCTTTCCACAATATCACTTCACTTAATTAATAATAAATAACCTTATGCTGTGACCCCACACTAACACACACCACAACCCGTTATAGTCTCAGAGATGAAATTTAAATAAGTACAAGTCTTTGAATCCACAATTTAAAAGTTATTACAACCCAAAATGATTACTTGATAAATTTACAGTTAATTGCCATTATCTGCCACAAGTTATAATTATACATAATTTAATTCTCAAAAATAGAATGCCTGATCTACCAATAGATCTACCTCTGCAGCTATAGCAGCCACAACATCATCGGGAAGACACGGGACGCTTCCCACGCGCTTGCGCTGGGTCTGCTGGAGTCTGGCCATCTTTCCTAACTGTTGTTGTGTGATGAAGAAATAAAGCAAGAGTGAGCCTTACAGCTCGCAAGATAATATATAGTGATAACAATAATATAAGTATCTAAATGGATACTTACTAGAATCTTTTATCGTGTGTAAGATAATTACTAGTATATACTTACTAGTATATGAGCCTTCTCATAGTACTCATGAAAGTCTTGGTCAAAAGAAATGAACCAAGTTTGATATCTTAATGCGATGAAGTCGCAAAATATTCAGTATATATACATATATACTTTTCAAAATATTGGAAGTCCTCTTCCATGCATAATATACACAAAATCCCAGTGTATAACTGTATATATAAAAAAAATATCGTTGCAAGGTGATCTCATATATCTAACCTTGTCTCAACGTTTTTCTGAAAATCTTTGTCATACATAAGACAATTATTAATTAGATATAAGTTTAAAAGATGAGGTTACCAAATACCCCAATATACTTATATCTTTCCTAATACTACTTGAACTACCACCGTTCAAGTTATAACCAGTTTCAAAAGTTCATCACATAGATGAGACTACAAGACAAGATTTGAATAGATTCAATCTTTGAAATATTATTGAATGAAATAAAGTTACGAGATACTTTATTTAGTCCCGATATATATATATCCACATATATATATCTCTAAAACATTTCCTGGAACCTCTGTTATATAAAGTATGAACAGAGTTTGAAACATCCAATGAATTTTGGAGAGGAAAAGAATTTTGGCATAAACCAGATATCTTGCTGATCAGGCAAAGATACCAATAAGTAACCTTTTCTACTAGTAGATGGACGAATTCCCCACTGGTCATCACCCTGGCCGCATTAGGACCTATGCTGGACTGCCACTCAGCCACTTATGCATTTGATGGACTCCCACTGAGCCACTTACACTATCATGGACGCCCACTGAGCCCATGTTGCTTATGCCGACTCAATAGATGGACTTAGTTCCCGAACGTTGGGTAAGTAATCAATTCATTTACCAAAACTGCAACCTTGTTGCGAATATAAAATACACCACAGAGCCGGATCCCTCAGGTTTTAAGCGAGTATTTAAATCCCCTTAAAAAGGAAGATCTTAAATATAAAAATGAGTTTTGGGATCCGCTCTAACTTTTAAAAAATCATTTTGAAGACTTGAAAACACTTTATAGAGTGTTTGGAGTAAAGCTGATTTAATGAAGTAAATCAGTCCCCAGAATATTTAGAAAATGACTGAATATTATTAATTAAATAATATTCCCATAAAGAATAATCTTTATAAAAATAATTGAAGTAGAAGTATTAAAATTTATACTTGAAACGAGTATTAAATAACCAAAGATATACTTATATGAAAGTATTATCTTTATTTGAATAATCGAAAATAAGTTTGATTATTAACACCTTATTCTTTAATAAAATAAAGAATATATTTCAGCAAATAATCGGAGTCATAGATCCTCAAATGAATATTTAATAATATTCACTAATAATATAAAAGAGTCATAAGCCCTCGAATGAATATTCAAATAATATTCAATAAATAATATAAAAGGAGTCATTAGTCCTCGAATGAATATTCAAATAATATTCAGATAAACAAATAAAAGGAGTCATATGCCTTCGAATAATATTCGAAATAATATTCAATAATAAATAAAGTTTAAAGTTATCGAATAAACCTTATTCGATTAATAGTTTGGAAAACTATAACCATATATATATATAAATATATATATATATATATATCCATATCCATATATATACAAAATCTACTCGGGATCCTCGACTCCCGGTTTTAGAAAATATTTTCACCTTTGGGTCCCTATACTAAGGGTATATGCAAGATACCGCTATCCTCTAGCATAGGTATTATCAACTGAACCAACAGATATATATTTCAAGAATATGAAACAGGCATGCATATATACCATATCACATGCTACAATATATCGCAAGAATTTGCTAAATAACCAACATGCATCTATCGCAAGATAATGCATATACAAGTGTATACATCACAACAACAGTATAACGGATAGAATACTTGCCTGAGCGACTGGGGGTTACGAATGGCTCGGGACGAGTCTGGTAACCTATAAGCAACAAGTAAGTTGGAATTAAACCAAAGTCACTTGTAAATCTATACTTTAACTAACTTAGACTCTAACGCTTGTTTTGCGCTCACTGATTCGGTTAAGTCACTCGGGTACCCTCGGCTCCACCATTTTTAATAATTTAACCTTTACGAGTTTTAAAGCGATTCCTTCGCGAGTGTCTTACCAACTGCCTAACACACTTACCATAAATGTTTCATACATTAATTAACCCTTTTTGGTCTTTAACCTATGTTTCAAAGTAAGGCGAGGGGAAAAGTTTCGTTCGCGAAATGCCGTTACTTGAAACGGTCGTTTCTCCTAAACCGTGCATCGGAATCGAACGAACTACATATCAAAACGAAGCTCGTAACATGAGCTATCTAAACCTGGCAGTGGTCATAATCTAGCAGGGGGTTCTCGGGTCCTAATGTTATGCACAAAAACAGTCTACAGAAAATCGGACGTTACGACGGCTATGTTTACGCGATTTCCCAAATTTAAACCAATTCAATCAACCACAATTTCAACTCCAATTCACAACCCAATCAAACCTCCAATTAAACTACACCACAACAGCCCCAAATCAACTCAATATTACCAATTTATTCATCTACACCAAGTCAAAAATGTGACCAAGAACTTCAAATCTAACAAGCATCACTCCTAACTCCAAAATCAACAAAACTTAATACTAAGGGTTTGAGAAGTTATACCTTCCTTGGAGAGTGGAGAATCAAGAGAATGGCTTGGAATCACCCTTAAAGTCCTTATCCAAGCTTAATCTAAACAAAACTTCAAGAACACAAATTTTAGTTCTTGAAAACACTATTCACCATCTTCTTTCATGATTTATAGAAAAAGATTGGCTTGGAATTAGAAGCTTAAACTTATAGGAAGTATGTAACTATCCATGGGGA
This sequence comes from Apium graveolens, assembly GCF_009905375.1. NCBI lineage: Eukaryota > Viridiplantae > Streptophyta > Magnoliopsida > Apiales > Apiaceae > Apium > Apium graveolens. Next base: position 122,685,818 of record NC_133654.1, read on the forward strand.
AGCTTAGATAATTACCTTGCTAAATAGTAAGTGGAGGAGCTTGGACTTTCATTTTTTTAAGAAACCACCCGAGAGCATGAAGAAGAAGAAGAGAGAATTTTGTGTTTTGGCTTGATTTGCTTTTGGTTGGTTGATTTTTGTTGTTTGTTTTAGTGAATTACCTAGTTGCCCTTGGTTTTGTGTGGTTAAAAAGTCACCACATCTCCTTCCTTTCTTGTCATGCCTATGTCACCTTGCACATGTCATAATGCTCCCACTTGTCCACACCTTGTGGTTTGATGATGTCACAATCCCTGGCTTCTTGTACAAGCTTGTCTCTTGGTCACTTATTTGTTTTACGGTTCGCTTATCTTTCGTTCTCGTTTATCGTTTGAGGGATCATACCCGGGATCTTATTACTTAGGTTCCCTTAACCTTTCTCAATATATTATATTCCTTTTATGATCCTCTCCTATAATCCTTTAATTTAAATCCTTTTTTATCCTGTTACCTTATACTCAATTCTCTCTGTATCTTGTGAATTTCCGGGAAAAATCAAAGTGTTCGGAATTGGATTCTGACGATCTTTACATACACTTATATACCACATAGAGTACTAATAATATCCCATAAGATCAATAACAGAACCCCTACATAGCGTGGCATGAAAAGTTTTCTCGTTCAGCAAAAACACTATTCATAAGGGTTTCAAAATTTCTCAAAAATTGGGGTTATTACAGATGGCCTATCTATATGTTTTGTTATATGTCACCTAGTAATGACACGTTTTATAGTACGTTTTTAAGTATGGTTTGTATTAAAGAAGAAAAGTAGACTTTATATATGTGTAATGTGGTTTTGTTGGAGTTAAAAAAAATGCTGAAGCTTATATGATGAAATCAAAATGTTATTATAATATATTTTCTTTTATTAAGTAATTTGGGTTGAGGTGTTACAATAATCAATTAGCACTTCATGAAAGCCTTGCAGCAAGTGATAAGAATAAGGTATGCCCCCTCTTATCTTGATGAGAAAATACATTGTTCATGTCTCCGATTAGGCACCAGGGAAGTGCATTCTGAGAGGCTAAAATTCTTATCAGACTCCAAGTTTCCTCCCTTTTTGATCTGTCTGGCTCATTGTAAATTCCAATAAGTCTATATTTTATTTTATCCTTCAGAGTTATTATCACATCGATGTGATTTTACTATAAGAACAAAGAGAAACCTCATATTTATTACGCCAAAGAAAAGCTATTCCGCCACTATGGCCATTAACTTCAACCATAAACATGCCCTCGAACCCTAAAGTTGTACGAACTCTTTCAACTGTAGTTTGTTTACATATGGTTTCACATAAGAAGATAAAAATTGGGAGCTTTTGGAGAGTTATATCCTTAAGTAATTGTAAAGGCCATAGGGTCCCAAGCCCATGGCAATTTCAGATGATAACACTCATAATGCTAGGCGAGCACCACCTTGGGTACTCGCCTCTGGTCCATTTTTTGAGAGAGTAATATTGGATGGGTGTTCCTGCATTATATTCATGTCCACATCTGCATTATAGTCCAGTGTATTGTCGTTGTCTGAGCCCATGAGAATGTCAAAGCTCAATTCATTATTTGTTCTTTTCTTTTTGGATTCTATAACTATCAGAGTTTCCTTATCTGTTGAATCCATAATTTTAGCACACAGATCTTATACATTCCTTATCTCTGTATTCCCGCCTTTTTTACTTTGTTTGAAAATATTATCCCCATGATTTTCTCATCTCTTAACAACTCCCTATTTTTATGGAGGAAATAATGGATCTTGATTGCTGGTTTCTTCCCCATGTTGGACTTGGACCCGTGTTGACGGAGGGAACTTATCACTATCATCCAAGCTATTACGTAGCCATCTTGCACCAATAGGTTTAACTTGCTTTCTAAACGGTGCTCTCATCCAAGGTCCGTACGGTTTGACGATGTCTATTTCAGCACCCTCGAACAAATGACTTCATAATTTGTCTGAATGACTCAACTTACCACAAATTAAACAGAAAGTGGGAACATTTTCGTACTTAAAATTTATCCAAAACCAATCTTCCGCTACTTTCTTGATTTTCATTCTTATTTTCAGTTGTTTTGTTACATCTATGGTGACTATGATGCAAAAATAATCCCTCCAAACTACAGTAAAATTAATAGGACATGATTACACATAATTACCTGCATAGTTTCCGACCTCTTTGAGAATCCTTTCTGACATGAATCCTGTTTTCAGATCATATACCTGCACCCATAAATCCATAGAATTCAGTTCTACAGATCTGGGTATATCTCCTTCTTTCGTACATCTCATTACAAGGGCTCTCCTATTAAAGGACCAAGGATATCCTTCCATAACTCTTTTGACATCAATTTCGTGATATAACTGAAACAAGAACAAATTTATCTCCAATTCTTTCATATATATGCCCATACCAGGTTTCCATAATGCGTCCATAGTCTGTTGCATGGCTGGGAAATCAACTCGACCTTAAGATAAGAACCTTGATTCCACACATAATTTTGCATCGAAACCGCCTAGCTTTTGTTCACACTCCTGTAGATCTGTTATATCTAGAGATATGCCACCATCCTCTTCCTCCTCCAATGATATGTTATTCATTGCGTTAAATAAACCATCGACTGATGCCATGATAAGTGAGAAAAAATGATTGACAAATAACAAAAATTGACTTAAAATACAAATGACAAACAACTCATGTCACAGAGTCAAGACCCTTAAGTAACGAATATTTTAGAATCAAATTTAAAAATATAATATTAATCTTAAATATTTAAATAAATCACAAATATTTTGAAAACAAATTAATAAGTAAATTATATAATAAGAATGTTTACTTTTGATAAATAATTTAGACAACTAATTTTAATTTTTTTAAGTTAATAGAATACAATGGTGAATACTATTTTTTTTGGAAATTTATATACTTTGCCATTTTTAATAATTCAATTTATAGGTAAATATTTATTTTTGAGTTATATCTCTATTTAACATTAATATATTAAATGGATAAATATAATTGAAAAATATCAAATAATTTATATATATTTGAATAAGTACATAAAAAATATTTTTTATGTTATTTTTGTTTTTATAATTTTTATACATTATTTTTTATTACTTATCAATTTCCTATTTTTTTTTAAAATCATGCTATAAAAATATTTTCTATATTTATTATGTTTAATTTTATAATTTTTCGTTAATTTTTATTATTATTTCTAGTTAATATTTTTTTGTTGGGGCATCTTTTCCCTATTTTGCACAGGATACATAAAAACTCAGGCACGACTCTGGAAATAGTACAACCAATTTTATAATAGGGAACAATATCAAGTTGCCCACTGGTTTCGTTCAAAAGTATCAGATAACCCCTTACTTTCCAATCTGACTCAAGTTTGACACGGTTACGTCATTTCTTACTAGCTGTTAGAGTTAACCCATTTTTTTAATAGTCAACATGTGATGTGGCAAATAGAAGCACTGATTGGTTAAGTTGGCTCCTACCTGGACTATCAACGGCTATAATATACATCAGTACTATATATACATGTATCGAAACATAAGTACAATTAGGATTCTTTATTTTATTTCTTTTAAACACTATAATTCATGTGTAAGAGTTTAATTGGTTAGAGTAGTTGCTTCTAAATAGTGTGGAATCGAAAAGCCCTATGGCATCAATCTTCACATCGTCTGTTGGATCTTCCGCTCGATATATATATATATATATATATATATATATATATATATATATATATATATATATATATATATATATATATATATATATATATATATATATATATATATATATATGCAAATGTGGTAAGAAGGCTAGGATGTATACCTCTTGGTCCCTAAATAATCCGGGAAAGAGATTTTATACATGTTGCTAGAAACCGGTAAGTAGTTTCTCATTATCTTAGCAAATAATGTCTCACTCAAATGCTTAAATTTTAATATTTTTTATCATGTAGGAGACTAGATGTGATTACTATGAATGGTATGATGGTGTGCTTGGTGGAAGACACGGAGAAGTTGTAACTTTCTTGGATAATAGGCGAATATTCTTAGAGGAAAAAATGAGTTTTTTTGAAGAGAAGATCATGTTCCTGAAATCAAAACTAAGTGAAGAAAAGGAAGAAAATAGAGTTTTGAAATGTAAGAAATCGTTGATGAAGAATTATTTGATCACATGTTTAATGGTTTGCTTGGTAGTATTTGTGATGGGTTTATTTAAGAAAAATGAGACGGGTGGTGGATGGCCGATGATAATATAGGATGTGATGATAATATTTGATGTAGCATGTAGAAATATGTATAAATATTTAATGTAGCAACATCCTTGTAATCGTGAAGGTTTTACATCAATATATTCTAACCAATTTTAAGTGAGTAAGAACTTAAAAGCAAGAAAATAACATCAAAAAAATAAAAGCTAGCACAAAAGATAGCATCATATTATACTTGAACTGAGATTGATATTGTTCACAAGTCAGAAGTAAAATAAAGCATTAAGAAGAAGGTTGGGGTACAATTTTAATGGTTCCAACCACATGTGACATCAAACATAAGTGCTAACCAACCATACACATAACAAAAGTAAATGTAGCCAACCATACATGGCTCCATAATATCAAATGTACCAAAACGCTACTAGCATAATAATCCAAAAAGAAAACCTTCATCTTATAGATGCACCAGTCTTCTCATTATTTCATCATTCATCATCTAGATCAACCGGGTCTTCAGATGTGTTTGTAAACGTGAACTTGGTCTTTAGGAACAACCTGTAACTCCTCTTTGGTTCTGGTTCCTCGTACTCATAGTCACCTTCATTTTCATAATCTTCCTCTTCCATTTGAACTTCACCAGCTATAGCATCTATGTCACCAGATTCTTCATCTTTGTCAGCAACTTCTTGGACTTTGTCTTGAGTAAGCTGACTTCCTTGCCCTTTGTTAACTGGGGGATTTTCTGCACTAGGAGTACCATTAAGTTGAAGAGTTGAAGTGTTAAGTCCAGGAGTAGGCATAAACAACTTCTCAAACCCCAGTTCAATGATCTTTTTCTTGAAAATCTCTAGCTCCTGCTCCTTGGTCTATCCCGATTGACCCTTCCTTTTTTCAATACCTTTTTTCTTGTCAATGACTTCACCGTCCCTGTTAATTCTTGGTATTCCAATGCTCTTGTTTCTTTGATTCACCATCCAGTAATTGATGTGGACCCTTGAATTGTTGAGAGGCTAGATTGGTCCCACTTTCTTGAATTGGTTCTTTGATGACAACACATAGTAATGCATGCTTCCTAACTGGTAGCTTCTTTCTACTCCTTATTCCATCTTTTTATAGGATTGGTACTATTTGTCCCTTTGTTGTTTGAGTTGATTCTTTCTATGGTACATTTACATCACTAGATGTTGTTTGTTTGTATGTTACAATCACATCAGTAGAGGGTGCTTGTTTTTCTGGTACATGCACACATGCACATCACTAGAGGGTGCTTCTCCTCCCACTTCCTGTTCTGTTGTCTCACCACCATTGTCAGATCTTTGGAGATATGGGCACTTTGGCCTCCTGTGCCCAGTCATTCTACAGTTGATGCAATGCATTAATTTCCCTGTGATGATTATTTCTAGTCCAGGCACAACAGGTTCAGAAGGCCTCTTGGTCTGCTTCCCTCCTTCCCAATCTTCTCTTCTTCTTAATATTTTAGGTCTTCCCCTTAACTTCTTTGGCACATATGGAGGTAACATCTCTGCTTTATCATGTGAGTCCCAGAACTTATCTCCTTTTAGAGCTTCCAAAGACAAGTTGTAAGCCTTTAAATAATGCTCTCTTGAGTAATATTCAGAGACACATGGAACATGTTTATGTCTCATGTCATGAATAGCTACCACTGCATGTTGACATGGGATTCCAGTTAGATACCATGCCCTACAGTAACAATTCCTAGCATCTAGGTCAACTGTCACTGACCTGGTTCCATTTTTTACCATGTATTTCTTAATCCCATCCCGTGATGCCTGCCGCTTCTTGGAATCTCTAATTGCTAGGTCTAGTTTGATTCTTGCTTTTCTCCAAATAGGGTTGTCATTTGCTATTATTGACTCACTATTCACTCTCATTCTTCTCATTATTTTGAAATGCGACTATTGCAAAGTGGTAAGCAAAGGAATGAACCTACAAAGAATAAAAATTTATTACTCTCTCCGTCCCAATTTATCTGTCTTGTTTGACTTTTTGACTGAAAATTTCACATAGTGGATTATCGAAAGTATTTATAAAAATTATATCATTTGAAAGGATGTTTAATGTACTTTAATATGTATTTTTCAGTTTTTCAAAATAATGAAAAAATAAGTTTTCATTTACGGTCAAAGTTCAGTCAATTTGACCATCAAAAGTCAAACAAGACAAATAAATTGGGACGGAGGGAGTAATACATAATACTTTGAACATAACAATTAAGTTAACAATTTACATGGGTAATGAACACATACCTCTCATTTACAATCTGAACATTAAAACACTCAGATATGTTGTTTTCTACATAGTGAGCAAAACAATGAGTCTAAAAATATGCCTTGGACCATTTTGCAGGATCCAGTCCCTTCAACTGCTCATGTGCAGCCTTAGAAGACTTTTCCAAGGCATTCATTAAAACAAATGCTGTTAGCCAGAAATATTTCTTGATAGGCCCTTGACCATACCTTATTTTGAAGTGCAACTATTGCAACGTGGTAAGCAAAGTCATGAACCTACGAAGAATAAAAATTTATTTATACATAATACTTTGAACATAACAATTAAGTTGAAAATTTACATGGGTAATGAACACATACCTCTCATTCACAATCCAAACATTAAAACACTCATACATGTTGTATTCTACATTATCAGCAAAACAATGAGTCTGAAAATATGCCTTGGACCATTTTACAGGATCCAGTCCCTTCAACTGCTCATGTGCAGCCTGAGAAGACCTTTCCAAGGCTTTCATTACTCTCTGGTGCAGGTTAGGGTATAAGGCACATGTTGCCATCCAGAAATATTTCTTGGCAGGCCCTTGACCATACCTTAATATGAGAAGTTCTTTAAAGTTTTTGACCATTAAAAAATATTAATTTAAAAAGGTAGAGTAATATTACCTTCTCTTAAAGTTCGCCAATAAATGTCTAGTGCATAGCCTGTGCTCAACCCTAGGCCACAGCTCGTTCATGACATTCTCCAATCCCTGAAAGTTTGCAAATAAAATGTCACATTACATACAAACACTTGAAAATGAGAAGAAATGTAGGTAGTGTAAGTATCTTTTGTTGGTCACTTATCATTGTAAACCCAAAGCCATCACCAAGGTCTAGATCATCTCTAAGCAAGTCAAAAACCACCTCCAACTATCAGTATTTTCAGACTCAACTACTGTATAGGCAATTGGGAACATTATATGTTGAGAATTGGCGAAGTCGAAGATCAGGATTTATGTCACAATCAGGATATGATCAACTGCTGTAATATGATTATACGTCAAAAGCTTCGATATCATCCGTTGACAACTGATTAGTCATCCGTTGATATATATATATATATAAATGATTATCCGTTGAAGCTAAAACACTTATCCATTGATCAAATCTATCCATTGAAGAATGACTTTGATGATAAGTCATGACTGCGAGATAAATCAGAAGGTGCTGATTTATAGGATCGTAGTTGATTTAAATATGTAAAGTATTAGAGTTATATTATAACATATCTTATAATTGATAGAGGACTGATTTGTAGCTGTGTAGTATATAAACACAAAATATGTTATCACAATATAAGTGATAAGGCACAACTCGAGCATTTGTGTAACTTAGCAGCTCTTAAGAATATTGTTCTTAAGAGAGTTTTGTAACAGTTTATCAAAGATCAATATAAACTGTTATTGATTCATCTGTTCTTACTTTACTTTCATAAACATCAATTTATTTAGTAATTGTATCCAACCCCCCTTAAACAATTATTTTACTGGGAAACAAGTAGTACCAGAGCGGTCAAATTAACTGTTAATTTGCAAAGGTCAAGATGTCTGGAAGTAAGTATGAAAGCATGAAAATTCCCATCCTGAAGAAATCTGATTACTCGACATGGAGAGTAAACATGTTAATGTTCCTTGAAGCTATTGATGATGCATATGTTGATATCATCAGAAAAGAACCTCCATATCCTATGGAAACGGTAGCTATGTCTGCAAATACTCCTAAACACTATGCAATAAAAGAAAAATCAAAGTGGTCAGATGTTGAAAAAGTTGCTATGCTTAAAGATGCTAAAGTTCAGAATATTATGCACAACAGTTTGGACAATGTGATGTCAAATCGAGTTATTGCTTGGAAGACTTCAAAGGAAATCTGGGATGCCTTGGAAACACAATGTTAAGGTACGATGGCAATAAAGAAATACAAAAGAGTTGTTCTTGTGCAAGAATATGAGCAATTTGATGCCAAAGTTGATAAGTCAATTACTGTCATATATGATAGATTTCTGATGCTGCTGAATGATCTATCATTGGTTGGAAAAGAATATGGAAGGGAAGACTCAAACACCAAATTTCTGAGATATCTTCCATAAGATTGGGATACACAGGCTTCAATAATCAGGAACCAATATGATCTTGATTCTCTGACACTGGACGAATTATAAGGGATGCTGAAGACTCATGACTTTGAGATCCAAGAAAGAAAGAATAGAAAATGTTAGAAGATGAAGGTTGTGGCTCTTAATGCTGAGACTCACAAAGAAAATGAAAAGATAAGTGAGAGGTCAAGGAGAATGAGCATTGTGGAAGAATCAGATATTGATGATACACCAGATCCTGACACAGATACTGACGAGGATTCTGAGATCGATATGGATGATCCCTAAGTGTTTGAGATGGCTGCAATGCTAGTGAAAGGATTTAGAAGGATGAGGTTTGGAAAACCATGGAGAAAAGGTGGTTTCAACAGAAGGATCTCTAGTCAAGGCAAAGATAGGTTCAGAAGGAGTAAGGGTCAGAACAACAAGAAAAGGAAGTTTGACAAGACCAAGGTGACATGTTGCAATTGTAATGAAAGGGGACATCTGGCTAGTGAGTGCCCCAAGTCAACTGGAAAAGCTTTGGTCACAACAAACTCCAACAGAGACTGGATGGATTCATCAGAAACTGATAATGATGATGAATGTTATGCACTTATGGCAGCTCATTAAGAGAATGCCTTAAGAACTGATAAGGTACTTTCAGTTATATTTCCTGTTGATATTGATAATGTGTCTAAACAGAAAACTTTCTTGTACTCTTTGAATGTTACATTTAAATGCAAGACTATTGAGTGTGATAATTTGATTGCTGATAATAAGAGGCTTTAAGAAAGGAATGAATTCTTAGAAGATGAGTTAGTATGCATGAATGAACATGAAAAAGCATGTAAGAAAGCACAACATAATGAAACTCATATAAATATAAGGTATGCTAGACTAGAGAAAGTTCTAGAATAGGAAAGAGAAGTGTTTAAGACTTGGATGACCTTAGGAAAGAAAGTTCATGATTTCATCAGTGATAAGAACTGGAAAGAATGTCTAGGTTATAACAAATTTGCTGATAGGAATATCAATAAATCCATTAATAACACTACTCTAGTTAAGTTTGTTGCCACTGATGAAAGAGGAGTTGAGTCAGTCTATGAATTTGGTTCTACCTCTATGAACAATGCTGAAGAAAAAGCTGAACCTAGGTCCCTGCTAAAATAAAAGAAGATCCGAAAAAGCAAGACAAGAAAGGTAAAAATATAGGACTTCTCTCTAAGAGACAGTTAGAAAAGAAGATATATAAATAACGTCCAAGGCTCCCAAACCTAGGTCTCTTAGAAATGGAAAATAAGGAATAAATAAGGCAAATAACTATAAATACATTCCTAATGCACCTAGGAAACCTTGTTTTAACAGTGGAATACTAATCATATTACGATTGATTGCAAGAAGCCTAAAAGGAAAATCTCTAAAATTCCTGAATCTGACATTAGTGGTAGATCAGTATTATACAAACCACAAAATCCTTGTTCTCATTGTGGTAGTAGTTGGCATTCTATTTATACTTGTAAGGATTATCATAGTGTGTATCACAACAATTATGATCCTTTGCTTAAATTCAATAAAATTACTATTTTAAATAGAATTGTTAAACTGAATGTGCATACATCTTATAGAGTTAAAAATGTCAAGACAAATATTAATGGAGTAAATCATGATGGACCAAATCCTGACAAAAGGTTTGGTAATGTGAAAATGCATAAGATTTCAAAACGAACCCAACAAGTGTGGGTTCTCAAAAATTCTGACTGATTTCCATATTTCTGATTACAGGGAAACAAGAAGAATGTTCTTGTCTTGGACAGTCGTTGTTCAGCACATATGACTGGAAATAAATCCCTGTTATCAGAATATGAGGAGAAGGTTGGCCCAATGGTTTCCTATGGAGATGGAAATGTAGGAAAAACACTAGGATATGGCGATATTATCATTGGAAATGTCATCATCTCAAACGTAGCTCTGGTAGATGGACTGAAGCAAAATTTATTGAGCATTAGTCAAATCACTAACAGAGGTTTCTACGTCGTGTTCTCTGATACTCACTGTGAAGTAGTTCATAAGATCACAAGAAAAATGGTCTTCAAAGCTTACAGACATGGAAACATTTATGAAGTCAAACTTTATGCAAATACTGATGGTCCAGAAACTTATCTAGTAACCAAGGCATCAGTAGATGAAAGTTGGAATTGGCACAAGAAGCTTTCTCATCTCAATTTCAATAATCTCAATGAACTGATGATGAAAGATTTGGAAAAAGGTCTATTCGTGGACATAATTCTCAAATCAGGAAAGAAGGCATATCCTGATGATAATGCACATGTTGAGGGGAAGAAACGCAAAACTATCAGGAACTGATAGCATGATTACAGGGGAAATTTTTCATGAAACTAATTCTGTAATCTTTTTTGCTAATGATTTGTCAATTTTTGACAGAACAGTCAGTGGAGAAATGATTTGTTAATTTTGCGGATAAATTCAATAATGCAAATGCTGAAGGGGAGAAATCATGAAAAATCTCTAATTTTGGATTACAAAATTTATCTCAACAAGTGATGGACAAGACATGACTTTTCTTGAAAAAGGATGGTAACATTATCTCTTTCGTGATTTTCAAAGTGTTACAAATTTGTTTTATTCTATTTTGAATAATCTTGTTGAACTTGTCATCATTATTAAGTTTGTGTTGGGAATAGATGTATGTAAAGAGATAATGTGTTATTTTCCTAGATACGTGTAATATTATGCATGAAGTATTCATTATTACACGATAAATCAAAGTGTCTCTTTAGTTTCCCAATAGGTTTTGTTTAAAAAAATCACGTCTTCTACTTCATATAAACCTCAATCACTACTCAATCGTCTCTCTTACAACATCAAAGCTCCAACTCTAAAATCTTCATAATTTCTCTTCTTTCAATGGCAACCATTTGTTCTATATAACAGGGAGTTTATTGACTACAAGCAAATCCAGAACAAGGAAGGCTCTATTTTAATCTTTCTCCTAAGGGTCATTTATTATGGACAAACTTACCATTCAACTTGTTATTCCCAAACAATATAAACAAGAATTACAGAAATTCTGTTTTTTTTTATTTTAAGAACAATTTTGCTATAAATATACAACTGTGTTTGATTTAGCAATGGTGCGGAATGAAGGTAGTAAAGAAATCAAATCACAAAACAATTAAATAAAAGTATTTAAACACTTTCTGTTGGATTGAACTTTTCCACCAGAGATATATATTAAATAGAGAACTATGTGTTATAATGATGTACACGGTTGCTTACAAGTTGAACTACAAGACCAAAGAAATTCTTTACAGATTTTGCCTTATCTATTTCTCTGGTTATTGCTTACTTGAAATCTTGAATTCTTTTAGTTCTACTTGCTACACTTGGTTTATATATCACCAAGTTACATGATAAAAGACAAACAAATAAGATAAAAATGTTTCTAGTATAATTTCATGATGCTTCATTTCTCTATCCAGTGTCTTTGAATATCTTCAGTTTAGCATGGAAATGGAAATGCTTCTTTGTTCTCTAAACCCTGCAAATAGGTTGCCACATTCCATTTGCATATAATCAACTCATGTGACTGTCAAGTCACTATCAACTGCTCTTTTGAATTTGAACATCCATTGAAACTTTATTGGATCATCCGTTGAAACTGTGGTTGATTATCCGTTAAAACTTTGGTTGATCATCCATTGAGACTATGTGAATCATCTGTTGAAGCTTGAGTTGATCATCCGTGAAAGCTTAGTGAAACATCCGTTGAGACTATTTTCTTGGCAGTTAACTCCATTTCATTTATACAAGATTACAAGGCATCTAATATTTACAATTAACTAACCTATCTTGCATATCAATCTAGTAGTCAACATGACTTAAACTTTCTGCAACATCTAGTTCACTAAGGCATTATAATATACAGGAATTCGCTGCTAAACTTATTATTACATAAGCTGCTCATTCAACGGATGTTGAAATGATCATCCGTTGAAAGCTACAATTTCACTTAAATAAAATCTGCTTAGTGTTTTGTTCAAGTTATCATCAAGTACACAACATAATCCTAACAATCTCCCCCAATTTATGTCTACTGGAATTGTAGACATAAATTAAGAGAAACTTGATGATAACAATACACTCTATGAATACAGATTGAAATAAAGTAGAAAAAAATTATAAGTGCTGCAAATTATTAAAAATTCTTATAGAAGAATATTTGTAGAGAATCTTTCAGATCATTTTCAAGGTGCTCCTCTAGACTGAGCAAATTTAGATTACTTCATTGACTGTCTTGATTTCTTTCCCAACTTCACATTGTTTTCCTCAATTTCATTCTGGAGTTGCCTGTAGAATTCAGATTCATCTTCGTTTGTCTGATCCAGCTTTTCTTGTATCTCCATGAGAGTTTCATTGCTTGCAATTTTCAGCTGATCTGCTAATCTGAAAAATCTTCTGGTGCATTTCTCATCTTTGAACTCCATTATTGTTAGTCCCTTAACAATATGACAAGAATTACAAAAGGGGGGTTGAATGGAATTCTTGAAACTTTTTCTTGAAATAAGAATGTTCTAACTCGAATATATATATGTGTGAATTGATTAGCACAATGCGGAATAGTTACTTAAATGAATCAAAACACAATTAATTAAAAACAAGAGTCTTTAAAAACTTTCTGGTGGATTTGAATGATTCCACCAGAGATATATAATATATATCGAGAGAACTCTGTGTGCAAAAAGCTCACAGCTGCTTACAAATATTGAACAACTAAGAATGCAGAGAAATGCTAAGAATTCTGCTTATAAATGTTTCTCTGCTTGTATCTCTGATAATACCTTAGTTGCTACTACTTGGTTTATATATATCACCAAGATTACAAAGTAATGAGACAGGATAATAAAACAAAAACTATCTAGTCTATTACAATGCTACTTCATTACTCTATTCCAGCATCTTTGAATATCTTCATAATAGCATGGAAATGGCAATGCTTCTTTATTCTCGAAAACCCAGTTGAATAGGCTACCACATTCCATTTGCATCCACTCGATGCATGTGACTGTGTTGTCACTGTCAACAGATATTTGAATTCTTTATCCGTCGGGTTCATGATCATCCGTCGAGTTATTGATCATCCGTCGGTTTGTTCATCATCCGTCAAATTCATTGTTGTTTATCCGTCAGGTAGCCATCAGGCACTTGACTACATTTCACTTATGCAGAATTACAAGACATCATCTATGTACAATTAATCAACCTATTCTGCATATCTAACTAAAGTCAACATGACTTAAGTACTACTACAGATTTTAAACAAAGTGTATGCAGAAATGTGCTACAGACTTATTGTTACATAAGCTACTCACTCGATGGATAATAAGTCATCATCTGTCGGGACTATATTGAGTCATCCGTCGGGACTATTAACCTTATCCATCGAGTGCTACATAATTTCACTAAGTAAAATCTACCAAGGTGTTTTGTTCATGAAATCATCAAGTACACAACATATACACAACAATCTCCCCCAATTCATGTCTACTGGAATTGTAGCCATAAATTAAGAGACATATGATGATAACAAAACACCTTAAAAACACAACTTTTAAAAGATATTAGATAATACTGAAAAGTGCTTCAATTAACAAAATATACAAAGTTTTGCTCACGGTCATTTTCAAGATGCTCCTCTAGCCTGAGCAGATTTATCTAGTTCCTTGAAGGTCTGGATCTCTTTCCAAGATTTCTGTTGTTTTCCTCAATCTAATTTTGGAGCTGCCTGTGGAATTCCAGTTCATCAGATTCTGAGAGATTTAGCTTTCCTTGCATTTCCAAAAGAGTTTCATTGCTAGAGATGCTCAGTTGGACTTCTAATCTGAAAAATCTTCTCACTCCTTCGTCATCCATGAACTCCATCAGCCAGTAGGGCCTTAGATGCACTCTTCTCCCTATGTAAGGGATAATTAGAGTCTTTGGGAGTGCATCTTTAGCTCTAACACTCCTTAGTTCTTCAATCTTCTTCAGTTCAGTCTTCTTGCAGTAATATTGAACCCAAAGTTCTTCTTGAAGGATGAATAAACTTTAATCAGTACAGCTTGGCTTTCTTGAAGAATCCTGTGAAGTGGCCACTGAATCTCCTTTCCTCCTTTTAGGTAGGTTTTTGTATGCATCAATTCCTCTCACTTCAACTAGTTCATCTAGATAGAGGTTTAGATCAGAAAATTCTTTGATATCACACAAGTACATGTAATCTTCCCTATTGACTTTAGATTGAGCTTTGACTACTGATTTGGATTTGAGAGGTGACAACTTCATTTTCTTTACTGCTCTTGACTTTGTTCTTCTTGGCTTGCTAAGGATTGGCAAATTGAAGTCAGGAATTGGTATGTTCTCCCATTCTATTGGCTCATCCTTAGGCACAATAGGTTCACCATGAATGTTCCTGTAAGGATCCACCACTTTCATATCTTCAAATACCACAGAGGGTTTTGATGCTTGAGTTGTAGTTGGGGTGGATTCTTTTGGAAACTGATTCTCCAATTCCTTATCAACAATGCCCAGTTTCCTTTTAGTTCTTTTAGCCAATTCCTTGATTCTTGGAGATTTCTTCTGTTGTTCAACTTGCTTCTTTGATTCAATAACTTCAGATGGCTGAGAAGGAATTTGTTGTGATGAATTTATAACATGTAGCTTGGCCAAGATAGCAATTTGCTCTTTCTTTTGTTTAGTCTTTTTAGCATCTAGAGCAGCTTGCTTCTTTTCCTGCTTCAATCTAGCCTTTTCTTCTCTCTTCTCTTGAGCAAATTGAGGATGTCCATCCACCACACATATTTCTTTCCCATTCCTGAAAATTTTAGCAATCCTCTTTTTAGAGGCTGAATCAACTGGATCTTTGTAGAAAGTAATTGACCTTGATAGAAGCTTCTTTTCATCAGGCTTAGGTGTCTCAGACACAGTATCCAAAGGGTTCTTCAATGATGATTTTGAGTAGTTCACCCTTGGTTCCAGAATTATTTCAGCCTTTGGAGATTTGATGCAGGATGGCTGTCCTCTTTCCAGATAGTTCATGCTCATCTCATTCACAGAAATTTTCCTGACTTGAGAGTGATGGATGGCTGACTTTACTGGCTCCTTGACTAGTTCAAACTTCTTTTGTATATCCTCATCAATTTTCTCCCAATTGACTAAACTCAACTTCTCCTTATCGGCTGCTCTTATGTTGGCTGCTACTGCATTGATCAGATCTATACTATCTGTAACTGGTGGCTTTGAGATAGTAATTGAAGGCACAATTACTTTACTGATTTGAATCCGAAGCCTCTCCCCCTCACTTGGTCCTTTCTCCCCTTTTTGTTATCATCAAGTTGAGTAGAGGAGGAGGTTTGAGCAACCACCAATTTTTGAAGTAAAACTGTCTGTTGGGCTTGATGAAGATGAATGGCTGTTAAAGATGCTTCCATGGCTGACATTCTTGTGTCCAAGACATCTATCTTGGTTGCAAGATCAGAATTTTTCCTTAATTGCCTCTTGATGTCAAGCATTGTAGCTTATGAAAGTTTAGAATCCATCTTGTCTGAAATGGCCTTCTTCATCTCCTCAATATGTTACGACCGGCATTTTATGTAATATTATTTGTGGATTGGGTATAATATTAAAGTCAAATAAAAATATATTCAATGATTGTACGCAAGTGTGAGTGAAAATTTCTGCATTATAAATTTGCTTTGTGTAGTATATGATTTTTCAAAGCAAGAGTTTATTTAATTTATTTATTTCTGATTTATAAGGAATATTCTAAGCTTTGGAAAATTTTTCTTTTAAAAGGTATTTTGTTCACAAATTTTGAAAATGATTTTATAAAGTCTCTAAAAATCCAAGTTATTTTATGATATAAATTTTATAATTTTTGAACTTGTATTTTATTTTATAAAAATAAATCTTTATAAATTTTATTTGTTATAATTAGCAAATTACGTGGCTACCCTTGCATGCAAATACTCTTCCAATTCAACTTAGGGGCAAGGAAGACATTTCCAACCCCACTCACTTTCATTCTACTAACCAAATTACCCCTTTACCCTTGCATACAAATCCACCTAACTATAATTAGAAGGTTACTCTTGTAAAATCTCAAATCCACTCACTTTTGGCCAAATAAAAACCAAACTAACATGATTATTACTCCACATTCACCCCACCATTTCCACACTCCTCCTTTCCTCCCCCTCCTCTCGTTTTCCCCCTCCCCTCTCGGCAATTCCCAAAAACCGAGCCCCCATCCCCTTCTTTCTTCATTTCTCACTCAAATAATCATCCTATTATCAAGTAATCCTACTCCCTACATGTTGTTCTTGTATATCTTAAGAGTGTAGAGTAGAAAAACTTATGTGTTGACCTTGCATGGTGGTGTTTTGTTAAAACTCCAAGTGAATATCCTTGATTCTTGTGAATTCAAGGCTTTCACCATGAGTTATAGTAGCAAAGGGTTGATAATGGCTAGACATGAGTATGCTACACTCATGCAATTGTTATTTTCACCCTAATCCATTCGGCCATGACTTGATAGGAGCCGAATGGATGGTGTTTTGGTTGTCATGTTCCACTTTGTGTGTTTTTGTGATGATAACATGAAAATCTTAGTAAAGTCTTGATAAAACTCTTTGCATGCTAAGTAATCATCTAGGTATACCTTATGCTAGGCTTGCATGTCAATGTTATGATAGAACATATGTAGAAAATGTGTTATTTTGGTTTGAAAAACACGAAGGCATGCATGCATGTGGATTTCTCTTAGAATGCTGTAAGATTTTGATTATTTGGAAAGATTTTGTTAGTGAGCCTTAATTTCAGTAGGAATAATGTGTTAATATTGATTTATGCTTCTTGTTGTATGGTAATAATTCATGGTTATCTTTTATAAAAATATATATCTTGTTGTTTCAAAAGCATGAAGATTTGTGATTTGTGAAGTGTAGTCTCTTTTGTTTTGCCATAATTGTACCTTAGGTAAGGATGATCTCACCAAGGTTATTTTGAGAAAAAGGGAGTTAGTTCAGTAGAATACCATGTATTAGTCTTGGTTTAAGTATTTAGTTGTTGTTACTTGGGTTTGTCAAGTCAAAACCTTGGAAAATGAGAGTTATAGTTTCTGCAGAAAAATCAGTATAGCACCCTGAGGTTTAGAGTGAGTTTTGACCATGTCATTGGTGTGCACTTTGAGGCCCAAGATACCAGAAGTTAGTATTGGGAGTATATAAAAGGTTTTAGGAGTTGGTTGGAGGTTTGCATGTCATTTGGTTAGGTGCACAAGTAGAATCACAAAATCTGTCCAGCAGGGGACAGTTTTGTTGCAACTTAGAAATAGGGAGATTTGACCATGTCATGGGTAGGCCCTCATTAGGCCCAATTGGGCCTTAGTTAGAGGGTATGTCAGAGAAGTTTTTCCAACCATAGTTCATAGGATATGAGCTAGAACCATGTGTCACAAGTTAATTCAAGTCAGGGCATTTTCTGCCCAGAAAAACAGGGGAACCTTGGACCTTTAGCTTAGGCCCAAGAAGGCCCAAGCCAGGCCCTTGAGCCACATCAAGTTTGTGGGATGCCCTTAGGTCAGGAGAGTCTTGTGTAAAAATTTTGAAGGAAAACTTTTAGTTTAAGAGTGTCTAATGTACTCAAGAAACCATAGTTGTCATTCTGAAATTTGCACCAGTGAGCACTATCACTTATCACATAGTTTTGGAACACTTAGAAGTAAGTATTAGGTCGACCACCATAGTTGTAAGATAGTATAAGGTCAGTAGAGCAAAAGGCACTGTAAGTCATATGTCATAGACCTATTTGTATATTCGAGGATTCAACTCAACTCAAATAAGAATGTAATAAGTAAATAGTGGATCTACCGTCAGAGAGATCTCGCAAAGTAATATCTGTCAAAGGATTCAGAGACAATGTTCATCTACAGACTTGAGGAGTTAATTCACTGGAAGAAGTTCAAGAAATTGATCATGCCTCAGTGATATAAGTCAAGATTGTGGATTTATTCAAGTGACAGAGATCTCGTCAGAGTATCAATTAATTACAAGGATTTAATCTGAAGAAAATCAAAGTGTCAGAGTCAAGACATGAAGAAATGTCACGGAAGTTAGTCACTCATGAACCAGACAGTACATCGAGTGTCAACGTTGAAGTGGTGGAATTGATTCATAATTTTCAGTGATTTTCAGAAGATTTGCAGAAGAATGGTTGCTGCTCAAGACTAGAATTAATTCTCTATTAATTAATTAATTCATCTAATTTAATTAAGAAAATAAATTATATCTGCAAAGAATAATTTATTTATTAATTGAATTAATTGATTAATTAATTCTGAATTAATTTTAGGAATTTTCAGAAGTTTAATTGGATTAAATTCAAGCATTAAATCAGCAAGACAATTGAAAATGAACTAGCATGACAATCAGGATTGTCATACCGATTGTCATGCTAGGCCATTTTCCATTGTCATACCGAAAGTTACTCTAGGAGGATGATTGTCTTGCTAGTTCATTCTGATTGTCATGCTAGTTCATTCAGATTGTCTTGCTAGTTCATTCAATTGTCTCACCGAAAGTCTTGCCAGCTATAGGATTGTCATGCCAAGTCAATTCTATTCGTTTGTTGATTTAAAAAGAAGCAGAGAAGCAGCAACTTAATATTAAGAACACAGAAGTCAAGAAACAAGGCAGAAAAGAAAATCAAGAAGAAATATTTCATCTTTTCATCTGCATACTTCAAGATTAAATTTCTAGATTGTAAAGTTAAATCCAATCCACTAGAAATCTTTATCTTGCTCTTGTGTATCAATCTAGCGGATCAAAATCCCTAGAACTTAATCTCAAATTGCGTTTAGCATTTGAATCTTTTTTATTACAAAAATAGAAAAAGTTCATGTCGAATTTATTCTAGATTTGTGATAATTAATTTGAGATTAATTCCTTGTAATCGATACAGTTGTTGTAACACCTTTCAAGTTTAATAATATTTTTATTTAACTTGAATTTTGTTTCACATTTTTTATTCCGCATTTAATTCGATTATTCGGTACTGTTTGTATTCAACCCCCCCCCTTCTACAAACACATTGGGACCTAACAATTGGTATCAGAGCCTTCTGATTAACGAACAAATCAAGATCCTAGACTTTTGTGATTTTTCAACTCCTTGAATTTTTATTTATTCAAAAATTCATAATGACTTCACATAAAGTTGGAACCGTTAAAATTCCACAATTTGATAAAGAGAATTATATCATGTGGAAGAAGAAGATGCTATTATTTTTACAAGTTGCAAATCCCAAATATTCAAACTTGTTAAAGAAGGGTATAAAAACTCCGATGGTTATTGAACCGGAGGTAATAATAGATGGTGTGGTGACTACTGAAGCTAGAACCTATCCAAAAGAGCCTGAAGATTTTACTCCTGCTGAGAAGGAAGAAGCCTCCTTGGATGCCAGCCTTCAATTAATATTAATTGATTCCCTTGATCCCTTGATGAACAGACATGTGATGAACTGTAAAAATTCCAAACACATGTGGGAAACTATTGAGGTGATTAATGAAGGCACAGAGGAAGTTAGGGAGAACAAGTTGGAAATCCTAACCTCTGAATATGAACATTTCAAATCAAATCCAGGAGAAGGAATTACTGAAGTGTTTGAGAGGTACAATGCGTTGATCAACAACCTGAACATCAATGGAAAGTATTATTCAATCAGGGAGGTCAACAAAAAGTTCCTTTTAACACTGCCAGCTCATCTTGAACATAGAATCACTGCCATTAGAGAAGCTAGAGATCTGAGTGAGATTTCTTTGGACAGGCTCTATGGAGTGTTAAAAACCTATGAGTTGGAGCAGATTCAACAGAAGGAAGTCTACGGGAAGGATAGAATGGTCAGCACATCTACTGCACTTGTAGCTGAAGGTCAACAACAACAACAATCTCAACAGTTAGAAAGAATGGTACAGTTTTCCAAGGGTGAGGAAAATGAGTTAGTAGCAGAATATGATCCTCCTACTACAAATCAATCAAGTGATGATTTTTATTCCTTGGAAGAGCTGGAGCAATTGGAAGATGAATCAATGGCCCAAATTGTCAAGAGATTCTCCCATGTCAGATTCAGGAGGAATCCCAAGCTTAAGTACAAGTCCAACTACAACAAATTCCAGAAAGGTGGATCTTCATCCTCTAACACCAGCAGTGGTGGGTACAAAATAGGGATGGTTGATCGAAGCACCATTAGATGCTATAACTGCAATGAGTTGGGACACTTTGCCACAGAATGTAGGAAGCCAAAGCAAGTAAGAAAGAACTCTGAAAGGGCTTATCTGGCAAAGGGAAGAAGCTGGGATGATACTGACAGTGAAGATGAAGATGAAGGAAATCTTGCTCTTATGGCTATTGATGGAAAAGCTTCATCGTCAAGAATAGAGGTAAAACTTTCTGATGCTGAAATGGTTTATCATCTAAGAGGTAACTTAGATTGTGCACGTCGTGATAATGAACTGTTAAGTTTACAGATCACAGACCTTGAGAAAGAGGTCAATGAATTAAGACTTGTGCACATTAATCAAGACAGATTAAAAGAACAGGTATCTTTTCTAGAGAATAGAGTTGACTGTTATAGAAAACTCGAAACTATTCTCAAAGACAAGATCACCGGTCTTGAGACTAAGGTTAGAGCCTACTTCAATTCTTGTTCGAAGGCTAAAGAGTTCTACAGTAAGCAAGCTGTTAATCAAACATCTGGAATAGGTTATGATTACAATGCTACTATTGGAGAATTAGGCATAAACTCCCCTCCTCATGTCTGTGCTAAAGGGAGGGAAGTACCACATGTGCTTAAGGGTGTTGATGAACCCCTCTATAAAGCATCAATTGTTGAACCATTTGATGCGACCTCTTCTGTTATTCAAGAAGAAATACGTGCTGAAGATCTTGCTAATGAGAAGATTGTTTCCAAGTCAAGTGAGTCGAAAGTTCCGGTCAAAGTTGTGAAAGCAACTGAGACTAACTCAGACACACATGAGTTGGATAACAATAATGCCATGTCTACCATGCATAAATTGCCTGCTGTTAATCACTCTCATAAAGCATGTGATGTTGCTAATTGTATGTCTTGTGCTTTTAATATGATGTATGCTTATTTTAATGGTAAGCATGTGTCTAATGATAAGACTACTCCTCGTCAGCATGTGAATAACATGAAGCATGATAGGTCTAAGACTGCTAGTCCTTCTAAGGCTAGAAAGGAGACATTTGTGCCTAAGCTTAAACAGAAATTTGTTAAGGCTGTTTACAAGGTCAAATGTTCAGTCATTGAGAAAGTTGAGACAATTAAAATTAAAAATGTTGTTTTGCCTGACAAAGGACAATTCTACAAGTATGCCGGGCCCAACCAAGTTTGGGTTCCGAAGAAGGTCTAATCCATTTGTAGTGCAGGGCATTAAACAAGTATAACCGGTAGTGTGGATTCTTGACAGTGGATCATCAAGACATATGACCGTAGATAGAGCCCTGCTATCAAATGTGGTTGAGAAAGCTGGCCCCATGGTTACCTTTGGAGATAACAGCAAAGGTTTATCCGAGGGATATGGCTGTTTGCAAGCTGGGAATGTTATCATTATAATTTTGTATATTGTGCTAGGTTATTATCAGGAAGCATCATCTAACATATAGCACCAGTGACGAGACTTGAGAATATTATGACATATCAGACACCTGCTGCACATTACACTTGGAATTGTACTCTAGTAAGATGTGTACAAGTGTACTCCTGATTGGTAAGTCAAAAGAGGAAGTCAATGCACCACAGTTCATGGACTTTGCAGCTACAGATCTATTGGACTATGCAATTTCTTCTTCACAATCTCACTTCAGGTTGGTATGAACTAGTATACTGCTCAAGCAATCGTCAAGGACATGGTATGGCACTCTAACAGAAATTGTAATTTTATATGAACTAGTAGAGTCGTCATAATTATGCAACATAACAATTAGTATCTAAAGTACTTGACAAGTATCGGTCAATGATATCTTGTTAACATTATGTTGCAGATATTTGTAAGCTTTTGATATGAATGAGAATTACTTAGACTTTACCCTAAGTGATCAATGTTTTATCAAAAACTCATTCATATTGAAAAACAAAATCAAACTTCTTTCTACATTAGTGATTTCTTATTTCATGTAAAATCTTTTGAAATCACTATTGTAAATCATTTTCTCTCTATTACCATATGTTCTGTGTTACAGGTTCATTCTCCAATGACTTTCTTTCATTGACAGTCATGAGGTTGAAAACCCACAACGTCTATCCCAGACTGTAAAGACAAACATAAAAAAAACAGAACCAACCAACACTCTCTTACCACTAAATGTAATATGAATGAGCGTGAGGGAGATAGTGCCTTAGTGCACCACATAAGGAAGGTTCTGTAGTCAACCCAGTAGCTCTGTCTCCTACATAGATGAGTAGTATTTAAACCGAGACAACTGCTAGCCCCCATACATCTTCTCAAAAAGATGTAATGGCTGAAAAGGCATAAAAACAGTTACTAGATTCATTCTCTCAACAGGGTGAGTCTATTGAATTTTGCCTGTCGGCCAAGGTATCCGATGTAGTGTCACCACTTCAAACATAAATAATTCTTGATGCACAAGGAGAGGTTACACACACAAAGGATGAGTTGACGAAAACAAGAGTTTTGACCATTTTAAGGTCAGATTCGATTGTTCAAGGTTCGTTAGTGGACCAATTGCCTTTACAGGTGTTAGGAGAGGATACTGATCCAAAAGCCATATGTCAGTGGTCAGTGTCTACCTCCCCAGGCTTAAATCCCCTGGATGCATCTGCGGATAGTGGATCTGACATAGGTGCAGATCGGCAACTTGTTGACAATGATTCAGATATTACCTGATGAGTCACAAGGAAATGTCTTCATAGACATTAGAAGGGAACCTTGATCTTTATGCTAAATTCTTTGGATCATTGTTTACCTTCCCAGAATTCAAATCTGGAACCCTAAAAGGGAAACTAGCAACTTGTAGATTATGACTCAGATTCATCTGACGAGTTTAACAAGGATGGGGATTTGTGAACTCCCATTGCACCACCTGTGACCTCCTTTAAGGATGGCTAAGGTGATTTTCCTTGCAGGTACAGCTGGATTATGGAGCTATGAGAGAAGAGTGATACACTTGTGAGAATGAGTGTAAACACGAGTGGAGAGAAGAGTGAAACACATGTGAGGTACACTAAAACACAATCACACACTCACAGTGAGGAAGAAAGAGAAACTACTTGTTATTTCTTTTCCATCCAAGTGAAATATGAGAACTCCTTCAGACGACGGCATACATTCCTTCTTTAAGGGGGAGATAAAAGCTTAAGTAATAGTTTGGAGGATTCCTCAACTAAGGGGGAGAAATAGCAGGAAGGAAGAAAAAGATCCTAAAAATGTACACTACACCACACCATTGTTGTTTTTAACTACGGATCCTATTGTACGGGAGAGGTGGTAAACACAAGGTGATTTTCTGATAAGGGAAGAAGCTGTTAGAGGAGAACCATTGGTTTTTATCTGCGGATCCTATTGTACGGGAGAGGTGGTAAAACGAAGGTGATCTTCTTTAATCAGTTGATTCTCATAGGGGGAGAAGCAAGAGATATGGGCTTCTCAACAGGAAATGTGGTTGTACAAATGAAGATGAAACTACTTGAAGATATGTTCAGTCTAGAGGAACATCTACTTGGAATCTGGAAAATGTTAAATCTCATCCAGAAATTTTCTGCTATTTACTTTGCATGTATGTTTATATCTTTTTCTTATTTGTTAGTTGAGTTATCCTCTAGGTATTTGTGTGTTATTGTCTAACAAACAAATAGGGGGAGATTGTAAGTCATATGTCATAGACCTATTTGTATATTCGAGGATTCAACTCAACTCAAATAAGAATGTAATAAGTAAATAGTGGATCTACCGTCAGAGAGATCTCGCAAAGTAATATCTGTCAAAGGATTCAGAGACAATGTTCATCTACAGACTTGAGGAGTTAATTCACTGGAAGAAGTTCAAGAAATTGATCATGCCTCAGTGATATAAGTCAAGATTGTGGATTTATTCAAGTGACAGAGATCTCGTCAGAGTATCAATTAATTACAAGGATTTAATCTGAAGAAAATCAAAGTGTCAGAGTCAAGACATGAAGAAACGTCACGGAAGTTAGTCACTCATGAACCAGACAGTACATCGAGTGTCAACGTTGAAGTGGTGGAATTGATTCATAATTTTCAGTGATTTTCAGAAGATTTGCAGAAGAATGGTTGTTGCTCAAGACTAGAATTAATTCTCTATTAATTAATTAATTCATCTAATTTAATTAAGAAAATAAATTATATCTGCAAAGAATAATTTATTTATTAATTGAATTAATTGATTAATTAATTCTGAATTAATTTTAGGAATTTTCAGAAGTTTAATTGGATTAAATTCAAGCATTAAATCAGCAAGACAATTGAAAATGAACTAGCATGACAATCAGGATTGTCATACCGATTGTCATGCTAGGCCATTTTCCATTGTCATACCGAAAGTTACTCTAGGAGGATGATTGTCTTGCTAGTTCATTCTGATTGTCATGCTAGTTCATTCAGATTGTCTTGCTAGTTCATTCAATTGTCTCACCGAAAGTCTTGCCAGCTATAGGATTGTCATGCCAAGTCAATTCTATTCGTTTGTTGATTTAAAAAGAAGCAGAGAAGCAGCAACTTAATATTAAGAACACAGAAGTCAAGAAACAAGGCAGAAAAGAAAATCAAGAAGAAATATTTCATCTTTTCATCTACATACTTCAAGATTAAATTTCTAGATTGTAAAGTTAAATCCAATCCACTAGAAATCTTTATCTTGCTCTTGTGTATCAATCTAGCGGATCAAAATCCCTAGAACTTAATCTCAAATTGCGTTTAGCATTTGAATCTTTTTTATTACAAAAATAGAAAAAGTTCATGTCGAATTTATTCTAGATTTGTGATAATTAATTTGAGATTAATTCCTTGTAATCGATACAGTTGTTGTAACACCTTTCAAGTTTAATAATATTTTTATTTAACTTGAATTTTGTTTCACATTTTTTATTCCGCATTTAATTCGATTATTCGGTACTGTTTGTATTCAACCCCCCTTCTACAAACACATTGGGACCTAACAGGCACAAGTGAGGGTCAATAGGTTTTGGATAATTTAGGAAAGGCACATCGAGTTAGGAAACCGAAATTAGAAGACCTTGTCTAGTTTAGCAACCAAGTGACTTAAGTTGCGAGTCGAGATCATCCAAGCCTAGTGTTGCATTATGGTATATATGGTGTTATTTGGTGTTGATATATGATATGTGAATATGTGGCTATGTGTGTGCAATTGTAATTTAAAAGTGAATATAAATTAAGTGCATTTAGGCCTAAGTGCCATCCGTGTTTAATTTCGAGTTGTAAATAGGTTAAGTTGGTGAGAATATATTATAATGAGGATTATTATTATTATTTATGTAGGATCTCGAGACGAGGGAAAACTTGCCATAAAAGTCGAGTGAAGCTCCAGTTGTTGCTCCTACCAGTCAGACCAGACCAGCCTATCTCAAGGCAAGTGATTCAACTTGACCTTCGTATTTACTAAAATCAGTTCATATATATATCGATGCAACTATCCTGAGTCATTTTGATATATTTAAATCAAGCGTATCTTATGTTTATCTTTGAATCATATAAAATGCCATGAACCCTCAAGTACTTATTGCAAGTAGATCAAAAGTCATACCATGCTAGTATACCAAAGTAATGGTGATGCCATGATAAAATAGAGAATTTGTTATAATACTTTATTGATCCTTTTGATTATCATGCTATTGATCCCTGAGAAATCTTGATATTGCACCCTGATGCTTTGATTCAACTCTTGAAATAACCTCGATAGAAACTTTATCTTGATACCTAAAAGCCAATCATTTCTTAAATTCATTCATGATTGTTTGATAACCCTATCCTTACCCTAAAGCTTGATACCCTGTTATATCTTGAGTTGATGATCACTTTCTTGATATTTTAACACCTCTATCCTATTGGAACCAGTGATGCTTATCTTCTTGATGTTCTAATACCTATACCTTGTCTACAACCATTGCTTTAAGCCTAGTTTGGCATTACTCTTTCATATTATCCAATAGCCTTGCTCAATTTCCTTGTCAAAGTTCTTATTTATGGAAACCTCTCAATTACCCTAATATAGTAAAGTCTAGTGGATCATGGCCCTGAGATTTAGTGTCATATTTCCAGTGTTTCAAGTTGATCTATAATCCCTTGATAAAAATGTTTACAGTCAAAAGAGATTTTGTCATAAATCGGCATCAGTTTTTAAATGATTAAAATGTGGATTTTTCAGTCCCAAAGGGGGATAAATGTTTTCTTGAATAGTGGATCTGGACTGAGACGCGAGTCCTTTCCACACTTATATTAGGCTTAAAAGTTGCCTAGGGATTCCCATTAATGTTTTAGAACCCAGTGAGGTTCGGGATTATTCGCGGCTGATCACCGGCTGTAATCCGTAGCGTCATAAAATGATTTTGATTAAGACATGATTTTAAAATTGTTTTGATGCAAGCAAAATGATGCCATCTCACATAGTTTTTATCTCTCGTTACCTTTGGTTATGTCTTTCCATTATCATTCTTAAAAGTATATCTCAATTTATATTTTATGTCGTACTGTTAGCACTTGTTGAGCATTTGGCTCACTTCTTACTTTACCCTTATATTACAGCTAGCAGCTATGGTTAGATTCAAGCAGACTGCCCGTAAGACCTGTGATGCTGATGCTTATGTTCGAGCTCAGGTAGAATAAGTAATAATAGTTGTGTGAGGACTCGGTATTCTAAATCAGATGTAATAGTTGGTAGTGTTGGGCTGTTCCAAACCCTAAACTGTAAGATCTTGGATTTTGGTTGTGTATTCTTCATTAAAAAGATGTAATAGCTATATTTATTTTGCTGTTTAAGTTGGGGGTGTGACACAATATCACCCTTGATGGTGTTTACATCCCTAGCATGTTGGAAGCCCTGGATTTGTTGAAGTTGCAGGGAGGCTAGATGTGCCTGAAGGAGCTTCATGGTGCTGGCATTAGTAGTGGTTTGAAGAGCAGTATTTGTCTGATTGATTAGCTGGATCAGGGTTGTCTTGAAGTAGTGCTCATCACAGTGCTTTGAAAATGCCCATAATGGCATACTTGATCTTGAACTTGAACCTACTTCTCCCCCTATGTCTATTGCTTCATCTTCATTATCCCCACTCCCATCACCAGAAAAAAATCAGCTGAACCACCAGTCTCATAGTCCACATCACCAGCTGTAGAAGGAAAAGCTGTGATGGCATCCTTGGCTCTTAGCATAGACTGAGTGGTATGCACCAGATTGAGCATCCTTTCTGTATTGTCATTGCCCTGTTCAGCTAGATGTTGATAAGCTGGAACAGGGTGAGTAAATGCCTCAACATCAAGGGAGGTGGAATTTATTACAGCTTTAGGTTGCTGAGATAGTCCCTCCTTGTCTACATCCTGGATATTCATTAACTCACTAGCAATGACATCCATCCTTATAGCTCCAGTACCTGCATTTCTCTGGTTTTCTCTCTTTTATTGCATCAGGGTCTCACCCCGGCTCCCCACCCTCACACCCTCGCCTTCACCTACTAAGGTGGGACTCCTCTCACTTTCTTTTTCCAATCCTGAAGAAATGGATTGCATAGCACTCATTTCCTCTCCTTTTTTCCTAGGAGCAACCCAGACTCTCACTCAAAACACTCTTCTCTCTCAATCCTAATAGTGACTGTATAACCACTAGATCTTCTGCACTTAAAATAAATGAAGTTTAAGGTTGTGCAGAGATACTCGACGGATGAGTGATATCCATCGGGTGAGTGGTTGTGCTATCTGACAGATGACTGTTGTTAAGCTTATCCGTCGGGAAACAATCAATACTTGACGGATGAACAATATCCATCGAGAGAGTAGAAATGAATGAACTTGGAAAAGAAACTATTGTGGACTCTGTGCTGATTGATGATATTTTGGGAACAGATGATTCAACAGTTCCTGAAAGAATTGGCAAGTGAGCCAACAAATCATCTAAAAGATGATGCTCACTTGCACTAGATTTTGGCTTCCCCAACAAAGTTAAAGAAGGGGAATCAGAAATTGATGTGTTTATCATATCCACATCCAGTGAGTTTGTGGGTGAGTTTGGTGTTTGAGGTGCTTCTATGACTAGAGATTTTGGCTGTGACTCCACATTTATTGGAGCCACATCAAACTGAATTTGTGAAGGTGCAGTGACTGTGTCTTTTGCACCGGTTTGCACAGTGTGTGTACCCTGTGCATCCCCAAGGGTTTTAGATTTCTTCTTTCTGGAATAATTTTGGGGTGAGCTTGGGTCCCTAACCCTTTTGGCATGTGCTCTTGGTTGAGAGCTTTGTTCAATAACTACATCCTTTTGGGAGGATGCAGCTAGAAATGAGCTTTTATCCTTTTTAAGCATTGCAATTTGTTGGGAAACTGCAGTGTGGCTAGGCTGGGATCCACTCAACTCTCCATCCTTATCTTTAGGGCTTCTTTTTTTTCACCCCTTCCCTAACCTATCTTGCCCTCCTTCACACCCCCCTCTTTGGTTTTAGTGGATTTTGCAACTGGCATCTTTTGAGAGATACCAGAGGGGGCTTTCTTTGATTTGGGTTTGAAAATTTTTGCAGTTTTGGTAGCTTGGGTAGGCAACTGTTGGGTCATTGACACAGTTGCCATAGCCCCACTAGAACTCAAAGAAATTAGTGAGGTTGGAATAGTGGTAGGGATAGATGAACTTACCTCACTTACCTGAGGTGCTTCCATTATAGGGAAATAGAACAATGGCACATACTTGTGACGATTGGGCCTTTAATGGTGAGTGTGATTGTCTTATCTGCTGAGTTGTATGTAGCAGTGGTCCACATCTCTTCAACAATTTCACAAAAGATTGTGGGTGATTCCAGCATGGCATAGCTGAGCTTGCAATTCTTCACAAAGTCCATCATCTTGTGATAGTCACCAGATTGCTGAATACCCTTGTTCACCAGTACAGTGAAATTGTTCTTCTCATAAATAAACCCAGTTTGAGACATAATCTTTACAATAGGCGCCATTGTTAGAGAATAAGAGCTTGAAGAGAAAGAGAGTAAGTGTTTTGAGAGAGAATGAAATTTGAGCAGTTGATATGAGAATGATAGAAGAAAAGCGATTGAAATGAAATAAGCTTTTATACTATCTCAAAAAAAATAACTGTTAAAAATAATAAAGTAAAATAAAGTAACCAATAGAAATTGCCTAAAATAGCCGTTTAAAAATAAACTGTAAAAATTCCACCCATTATCCATCGTGTTATGCTTACAAACTGTAAGTATACTCGATGGATGATGTTCAGGAAATTAACGGCTAAGATTAAGACAATTCGACGGATGAGGATAAACTGTTATCCGTCGAGACATAAAATATTCCAGAAAAATAATTAATTTTTATTAGCAAATTGTATACCGACGGATGATCAAACTCGATGGATAAAGATCATCCGTTGAGATGTAAATTTTGACTTAGCCAATATTTCATCCAAGACTGAAAAGTCAATTAAATTTCTGGCTGTATTTCAACTTGCAAATTATCTAATAAAGATTTAGGAATAATTAAGCATACATAACTCACTTACCAACCTAGTGAAGATGGATTCATCCAGTGGCTTGGTAAAGATATATGCAAGCTGCTTCTCACTTGGAACAAAATGTAGTTCTACAGTACCATTCATTACATGTTTCCTTATGAAGTGGTACTTGATATCTATGTGCTTTGTCCTTGAATGTTGTACTGGATTTTCAGTGATGGCAATTGCACTTGTGCTATCACAGAAAATAGGAATCCTCTCAACTTGCAAACCATAGTCTAGCAATTGATTTTTCATCCATAATATCTGTGCACATCAACTACCAGCAGCAATATATTCAGCTTCAGCTGTAGAAGTAGAAACTGAATTTTGCTTTTTACTGAACCAGGACACAAGCTTGTTTCCTAGAAATTGACAGGTTCCTGTTGTACTTTTTCTATCAATTCTACAACCTGCATAATCTGCATCTGAATAACCAGTTAGATCAAAACCAGAATCTCTAGGGTACCAAATGCCAAGTTTTGGTGTTCCCTTGAGATCTTTGAAAATTCTCTTAATAGCTATTAAGTGAGATTCTCTAAGATCAGCCTGAAATCTATCACATAAATATGTAGCAAACATTATATCTGGCCTACTAGCTGTTAAGTACAGAAGTGAGCCAACCATGCCCCTATAACTTGAAATATCCACAGACTTTTCAGTATTGTTTAATTCAACCTTAGTTGCAGTAGCCATGGGAGTTTTTGCAGATGTGCAATTCATTAGATCAAACTTCTTTAAAGATCAAAAATGTATTTAGTTTGACTAATGAATATTCCATCACTAACTTAACTTGTAAACCAAGAAAGTAAGTAGTTCTCCTATCATACTCATTTTATACTTAATTTGCATCAATTTGGCAAACTTTTTGCCAAGTTTCTCATCTATAGAGCCAAAAATAATATCATCTACATAAATTTGAACAAATATACTAGAGCCATTAACATTTCTGAAAAATAAAGTTTTATCTACAGTACCTCTTGTGAAGTAATTTTCCAAAAGGAACTTTGATAAAGTGTCATACCAGGCTCTAGGTGCTTGCTTCAGTCCATAAAGTGCTTTCAAAAGATAATAGACATGTTCTGGAAAATTTGGATCTTCAAAACCAGGAGGTCGACTGACATAGACTTCCTCCTCCAAATCTCCATTTAGAAAGGCACTTTTGACATCCATTTGATAGACCTTAAAATTGGCATGAGCTGCATAGGCTAAAAGGATTCTGATGGCTTCAAGTCTTGCAACAGGAGCAAATGTTTCATCAAAATCTATTACTTCTTGTTGACAATAGCCCTTAGCAACCAATCTAGCTTTGTTCCTGACTACTATGCCATTTTAATCCGTCTTATTTCTGAATACCCATTTGGTGTCTATTGGATTCTTTCCTTTAGGCTTGGGCACCAACTTCCATACATTATTCCTTTCAAATTGGTTTAGCTCCTCCTGCATAGCTAAAATCCAATCAAGATCCAACAAAGCTTCTTCTACCTTCTTTGGTTCTTCCTTGGAAAGAAAGCTGTTGTATAGACATTCTTCTTGAGTTGCTCTCCTAGTTTGAACTCTAGAAGAAACATCACCAATAATAAGCTCAAAGGGTGATCTTTTGTCCATTTTCTTTGTTTAGGTAGACTAGCTCTAGATGAAGAGGCCTCATTGTTGTCTTGATGTGTGATTGAGTTTTGATTGTTAGAAACTCCCCCTGAGTTTGTGGATCTTTGATTTGAGAAAGGGGAACTTTCTATAGGTGATCTATCTTGATCTCCAGCTTCTCTTGATAACCCGACAGATGGTGAATTTTGAGTACCGACGGATTGTCTCCCGACGGATAAAGCAGATTGCCTCCCGACGGATGAAGCATTATGCAACTCGACAGATGTTGAGTTTTGTGCTTCATTCGTAGTAGATTTTTTTGCATTATCCTTAGATACTGTTTCTTGATCACTTTCATCATCACTATCATCACTAACCATCTCCACATTTTCGAATTTGAGGCTCTCATGGTAATCTCCATCTTGCAGTCCTTCAATCTTTTTATCATCAAACACAACATGTATTGATTCCACAATAATATTGGTTCTTAGATTGTAGACTCTATATGATTTACCAACATCATGTCCAACAAAAATTCATTCATCTGCTTTAGCATCAAACTTCCCATTTTGATCAGTTTGATTTCTCAGAATATAACATTTGCAGCCAAAGACATGAAGAAAATTTAGAGTTGGTTTCTTGTTCTTGAACAATTGATAGGGAGTCATGCATCTTGCTTGATTAACCAGAGAAAAGTGTAGCATGCAGTATTTACAGCTTCAGCCCAGAAATATGTTTGCAGTTTAGATTCTTCAAGCATTGTCCTTGCAGCTTCAAAAAGTGATCTATTCTTCCTTTCCACTACTCCATTCTGTTGTAGAGTTCTTGCTGCTGAAAACTCATGCAGAATCCCATTTTCCTCACAAAATGCTCTCATGACAGAATTCTTGAACTCAGTTCCATTGTCACTCCTGATTCTTCTAATCTTGAAATCAAGATGATTATTGACTTGCCTTATGTGATTGATGATGATTTCACTAGCCTCATCTTTAGACTTTAGGAAATATGTCCAAGAGAACTTTGAGAAATCATCTACAATTACTACGCAAAATCTTTTCCTTGAGATAGACAACACATTGACTGGTCCAAACAAATCCATGTGTAGCAGCTGCAAAGGTTCTTCAATTGTTGAATTAAGTTTCTTCCTGAATGATGCTTTAATCTGCTTTCCTTTTTGGCAGGCATCACACAGTCCATTCTTAGAAAACTCCACTAGAGGAATGCCTCTAACCAGTTCTTTCTTTACTAGCTCATTCATGGTCTTGAAGTTTAAATGGGATAGCTTCTTGTTTCATAGCCAACTTTCACCCTGACTTGCTTTACTGAGAAGACAAGTAA
This sequence comes from Apium graveolens, assembly GCF_009905375.1. Lineage (NCBI taxonomy): Eukaryota > Viridiplantae > Streptophyta > Magnoliopsida > Apiales > Apiaceae > Apium > Apium graveolens. The sequence goes on from NC_133654.1 coordinate 122,719,201, forward strand.
CAGATTCTGCATTAGATGAGTTAAAATCGGCTAGGTACATATTTCCTTTTCTCACACCTGTGAGAACCACTTTGTTACTTCTCTTATTAGTCATAACACAGGCTTCTGAGTTGAAGGTTACTGAGTTGCCTTTATCACAAAGCTGGCTGAGACTCAACAGATTGTGTTTGAGACCATCCACTAAGGCAACCTCCTCAATGATGACATTTTCCTTTGAAATCAAGCTATATCGCACAGTATAACCCTTGCTGTCATCTCCAAAAGTAATACTTGGGCCAGCCCTCTCCTTAAACTCTGTGAGCAGGGTAGAATCACCAGTCATGCATCTTGAACAACCACTATCCAAGTACTAAAGATTCTTTCTGTTTCCTTGCACACATTAAAATCAAATCAAGTTGATTTTGGTACCCAAGTTTCCTTGGGTCCTGCCTTGTTAGCTTTCTTTTTCTGTTTCTTAGGCGTTATCTCATTTGACTTGGGGATATCAGATTCATCCTTGGTCATTTGAGTTGGGCCTTTGAAACCATTCATTGCAACGGAATTATCATGCATATTATAATCAACAGGGAATGGCATGCTATTAGTAAACATATTATTCCAGTAAGGCATGCTAAATGGCATTTGTGGCATACTAAATGCAGCATAATAAGGATTAGGTGCAAATGACATATTAGCAAACTGTGCATTCATATTCTATGTAGACATAATATTCATAGGCATGGGAGGCATGGCATTCATGTTAGGAAAGTGAGGTGGCACAAACATGGAAGTGGGCATGGCAGATTTACAATCAACAGACAAATGATTTACACTACCACACTTGACACAGATTTTTCTAGGAGCATATTTATCAGGTGTGTAGTTATTGTGTTTGTTAATCCCTACTTTAGCATTTCTATTATTTTTCTTTTTAGCCTCTGTTTTTACCTCAATCTTTTCAAGTCTGTCACTTAACTGTTTGACAGTCATGTGACAAACATTAGCCTTTTTCCCTTTCTTAACTTGACTCGATTCTCCTGAAACAAAGTTCTTGGAAATAGATCCATACTTATCATTTAACTTAACAAGTTTGGCTTTACTGATAGGCTTGCTTACAGCCGACGGATGAGGATTTTCATCATTCGACGGATAACCCTTTTTGTTATCCGACGGATGATCCTTATCATCCGTCGAGTCTACATCTGTTAGCACTCCATCCATCAAATTTGGTTCTAGTTTCTCTTTGTTCTTTTTCCAGGCTGCATCACAGAAAGACTCAATTCCTTGAACTTTGATGATTTGAGCATGGACATCCCTGGATGCTTTCCATGCCTTAATCACCTCATGTTCACGCTCGAGCTACTTCTTCAAAATTTCTTTTTTCTTCAAGGACTCAGTTAATTCCTCCTTGGCAATCTTACACTCAATTCTTAACTTTTCAAAATCAATGAACTAAGATTCAAGCACATTATTCCTCTCACTTAAAAACAAATTGTTTTCTTTAATTTTAGCATTTTCTTTAGAAAGAGACTTAAGTGTAACACGCAAATGATATAACTCTGTAGACATGTCATTTATGGCATCATTACACTCAGCTTTAGATAAATATGCAAGGTTTGTAGTAATTACCTGATTACTTGAAGAACTTATTTCTGTTTCATCAGACTTGGCCATTAGGGCTAGATTTACATAGGTGACATCTTCATCTTCATCCAGACCATCTGCTGCCCAGTCATTTTCTTGTGTAATGAAAGCCCTTTCCTTTTGTTTGAGAAGCTCAAAGTATTTTTGCTTATAATCCACAGGCTCAAACTTTTTCTTACTGGAATCTGACTTCCTACACTCACTGGCAAAGTGCCCTGCCAAGCCACATTTGAAACATTTGAATTTTGATTTATCCACTATGTTTCTATTTGGCTTGGCTGCTCCAAAGTTCTTTTTGAACTTGAGCTTAGAAAATCTTCTGGAAAGAAATGCTAAATGTTCATCAATGTCTTCCATGTCATCTTGGCTCAAAGAATCTTTATTTTCAGCTGCCAGCCCTTTGCCCTTGCTTTCACAGACCCTTGAAGTTGACTCAACAGCTTCCATATTCACTTCCTTCTTTTTTTCCAACTCTGCAACTAGTGCAATGGATCCTCCTTTCTTCTTTTCTCTCTCCATCCTCTCATCTTGCTCTATTTCAAGCTCATAAGTTTTCAAGATGCCATACAGTCTCTCCAAAGTAAACTCCTTATAATCTTGTCAGTTTCTTAATGAGACTGTCATTGGTTTCCATTCCTTTGGAAGAGATCTAAGGAATTTCAGATTGGAGTCTTTTGTCTGATAGACCCTTCCATGCAACTTTAGAGCATTTAGCAGTTTTTTGAAACCTAATAAAAATGTCGGTGAGAGACTCACTTTCTTCATTATGAAAATGCTCATATTGCTGAATCAGTAGCTGCATCTTGTTTTCTCTAACTTCCTCAGTGCCATCACAGATGATCTGTATTATGTCCCAAACATCCTTGGCAGTTTTGCAGTTGATAATGTTGTCAAACATATCACCATCAACTCCATTAAACATGATATTCATGGCCTTTTTATCCTTCATGTCTTGTTCAATGTCAGGATCAGATCATTCATGCCTTGGCTTGGGGACAGATGGCTCATTTCCAGTTGCAGCTCTCATTGGAACATGAGGACCTCTTTTTATGCAGTCCACATAGGCCTCATCTTGAGAAAACAAATGAAAATTCTTACAGAAGAAGATTTGTATATATGAGCTGCAACTACTTGGTTTATATATATCACCAATATTACAAAGTAATGAGACAGGATAATAAAACAAAAACTATCTAGTCTATTACAATGCTACTTCATTGTTATAACCGACATTTTCGTGTAATATTAATTATAAATTTGGTGTAATTTTAAAGACGAATGCCAATATATTCAACTATTGTATGTTTGTGTGAATGAGAATTTCTGCGTCTTAAATTTTCATTATGTGGTATATGATTTTTTTCAAAGCAAAAGTTTATTTATTTCTTTTACTTTTGATTTATAAGGAATATTTTAAACCTTGAATAAATATCTTTTTAAAAGTTATTTTGTTCACAAAATTCAAAAGTGGTTTTATAAAATTTCTAAAAATCCAAGTTATTTTATGGTATAAATTTTATAATTTTTGAACTTGTATTTTATTTTATAAAAATAAATCTTTATAAATGTTAGTTGTCATAATTAGAAAATTACATGGTTGTCCTTGCATGTAAATCCTTCTCTATTCAATTCAAAGGGCTAAAGAGACAATTCCAACCCCACTAACTATTATTTTTCTCGCCAAATTCCTTCTTTACCCTTGCATGCAAAATGAACCAAGTATAAGTGGAGGGATAGTCTTGTCAATTCTCATTCCCACTCACATTTACCAAATCAAAAAACCATAAAGCAAGCAATTGATATGATCATCCACTCCACTCACCATCACACTTTCTCCTCCCACCCTCCTCACTCCCTCACTCTCGGCCCTCCCCCTCCTTCTCTCGGTTTTTCAGCCGAAACCAACCCCCTCCCCATTTTCTTCATTCCTCCACCAAGTTTCCACCTTCTACACAAGTAAATGTTACTTCTCATACCATGATCACATATATTCCAAGGAGTTTTGAGTAAAAAGTTTAAGTTTTAAAGTTGCATGTTAAGGTTTTAGTTGAAACTCAAAGTACAACCTTGATTTTTGTGGATTTAAGGTTGTTTTTGAGAGGACTACAAGGAATGGTGAAGTGACAAGTCTTGAGAAAGAAACTCTTGATGTTAAATGGTCATTCCCTTCCATTTCATTCGGCCATGACCTTAAGGGAGCCGAATGAATGGTCCTAGAGATCATTCTTGTTGCTTGGTTCAATTTTTGTATGTTTATGTGATAATGACATGAAACTTGTAGTGAAAATTTGATAAAACTCTTTGCATTCTAAGTGATCATCTAGGTATAGCTTATGATAGGCTTGCATGTCAATTTTATGATAGAATATATTTAGAAAATATGTTGTTTTGGTTTGCAAAACTCGAAGTTATGCATGCATGTGAATTTCTCTTGAAATGTTGAAAGATTTTGATCATTAGGAAGGATTTTATTAGTAAGCATTAATTTCAGTAGGAATAAGGAGTTAAAATTGATTAATGCTTCTTGATGCATGGTAATAATTCGTGTATATCTTTTATAAAAATGCATAACTTGTTGTTTCAAAAACTTGATGATTTGTGAGTTGTGAAATGTGGTTTCTTTTATTTTGCCATGATTGCACCTTAGGTAAGGATGATCTCCACCAAGATTATTTTGAGTATAAGGGATTTATTTCAGTAGATCACCATGTCTATGTCTTGGTTTGGGTATTGGGTTGTTGGTGGTTGAGTTTGTCAAGTAAAAACCTTAGAGAAAGGAGAGTCATAGTTTCTGCAGAAAATCAGTTTAGTACCCTGAGGTTTAGAGTGAGTTTTGACCATGTCATTGATGTGCACTTTGAGGCCCAAGCCACCAGAAGTTATTATTGGGAGTATATAAAAGGTTTTAGGTGTTGTTTGGAGGTTTGCATGTAATTTGGTTAGGTGCACAAGTAGAATAACAAAATCTGTCCAGCAGGGGACAGTTTTGTTGCAACTTAGAAATAGGGAGATTTGACCATGTCATGGGTAGGCCCTCAATAGGCCCTGTTGGGCCTTAGTTAGAGGGAGTGTCATAGAAGTTTTTCCAACCATAGATCATAGGATATGAGTTAGAACCATGTGTCACAAGTTAATTCAAGTCAGGGCGTTTTCTGCCCAGAAAAACAGGGGAACCATGGACTTTGAGCTTAGGCCCAAGAAGGCCCAAGCCAGGCCCTTGAGCCACATTAAGTTTGGGAGATGCCCGTAGGTCAGGAGAGTCTTGTGTAAAAGTTTTGAAGGAAAAATTGTAGTTTAAGAGTGTCTAATACACTCAAGAAACCATAGATATCATTCTGAAATTTGCACCAGTGAGCACTTACACTTATCACATAGTTTTAGAACACTTAGGAGTGAGATTTAGGTTTACCACCATAGTTGTAAGATAGTATAAGGTCAGTAGAGCAAAAGGCCCAAGTGAGGGTCAATAGGTCTTGGATAGTTTAGTAAAGGCTCATCGAGTTAGGAAGCCAAAAATTAGAAGACTTTGTCTAGTTTAGCGACCAAGTGACTTAAGTTGTGAGTCGAGATCATCCAAGCCAAGTGTTGAATTATGGTGTATATGGTGTTATTTGGTATTAATATATGATATGTGATTATGTGGCTATGTGTGTGCAATTATAATTTAAAGGTGAATATAAATTAAGTGCATATAGGCCTAAGTGCCATCCGTATTTAAATTCGGGTTGTAAATAGGTTAAGTTGGTGAGGATATATTATAATGAGGATTATTATTATTTATGTAGGATCTCGAGACGAGGGAAAACTTGCCATAAAGGTCGAGTGAAGCTTCCAGTTGCTCCTACCAGTCAGACCAGACCAGCCTTTCTCAAGGCAAGTGATTCAACCTATCTTTCGTATTCACTGTAAATAGTTTATTTATATCGATGCAACTATCCTGAGTCATTTTGATATATATATTTAAGTCAAGCGTATCTTATGTTTATCCTTGAAATGCCATGAACCCTTGAGTACGTATTGCAAGTAGTTCAAAAGTCTTATCATGATAGTAATTTAAAGTAATTTGAATGCCATGATAAAAGAAAGGGTAGTTACAACTTTTGGTTGATTCTCTTGATTAACATGCTAATGATTCCTAAGTATTGATATCTCATCCTGATACTTGAACCCCTATAGAACCTTACCTTGAACCCTGAAAGCCAGATATTTATCAAAGTGATTCCTCATTGATTACCCCTCTTTCTTTTCTTAAAGCTTGACAATTCTGATAAATCCTGAGCTAAAGATCATTTCTTCATACCTTAACACCCTTAGTATTCATGAATCTTACCTTCTTGATGATCCAGCACTTGAACCTTGATTAGAAACCATTGCTTTAAGCCCAGTTTGGCATTACCCTTCATAATATCCAATAGCCTCACTAAATTCCCTTGTCCAAACTTTGATATATGAAAACCATTCAGTTACCCTAATAGAGTATAGTTTTGTGGATCATGGCCCTAAAATTTAGTACCATATTTCCCGTGTTTCGAGTAGATCTATAATTCCTTGATAAAATGTTTCTGTTAAAAGAGATTTTGTTATATTTCGGCATCAGTTTTGAAATAAATAAAATGTGGGTTTCCAGTCCCAAAGGGGGATAAACGTTTTCTTGAATAGTGGATCTGGACTGAGAAGCGAGTCCTTTCCATACTTATATTAGGCTTAAAAGTTGCCTAGGGATTCCCATTAATGTTGTGGAACCCAGCGAGGTTCGGGATTACTTCGCGGCTGATCACCGACTGTAATCTGTAGCGTCATAAAATGATTTTAATTAAAAGTATGATTTTGAAGTTGTTTTGATACAAACAAAATGATGCCACCTCCCAAAAGTTTTATATCTCGATATCATTGGTTATGTCCTCTCATTGACATTCTTTAATATATATCTCGACTTATGTTTTGTATCGTATTGATTATCACTTGTTGAGCATTTGGCTCACTCCTTGCTTTACCCTGATATTACAGCTAGCAGCTATGGTTAGATTCAAGCAGACCGCCCGTAAGACCTGTGATGCTGATGCTTATGTTCGAGCTCAGATAGAATAAGAGATAGTAGTTTTGTGTGAGGACTCGATATTTAAAATCAGTTGTAATATATGGTAGTGTTGGGCTGTTCCAAACCCTATACTGTAAGATCTTGGATTTGGTTATGTTTATTTATTTTTAAATGGTGTAATAGTTACATTTACTTTGCTGTTTAAGTTGGGGGTGTGACAGGTTTTGGTATCAGAGCTACGGTTTAGAGTCCCTGGACAGCCCAAATAGGTTATAGGGTATATGTATAGGTTATAGATAATATGCGAGAGAGTAGGTTAAGTAAGTTTATTATTAATACTCCTTTTATTGGTTTGTCAGTAAAGGGCGCATTCCTCGTCATCCTCTGGGACGGACGACACCATTATTTTCTCCGTGTATGCTGAGTTGAGGCGCGAGTTCGACATGCTTCAGGGCAAGTACGACCGACTGATAGACCGACTAAAGAACGTGTACCCGGACAGCCGAAACTATGAAGGGAAGCCCAAAGAGCAAATGACTGCGAGACTTGAGACCTTGGTTCAGTACGTCAACACTAAGCTTGAGGAGATGCCAGCGCACCGAGACCGCACCAGCCAGTATGTCATTCAGATGGTGGCGGATGAGCTCCAGAGCATTTTGAAGACGCTTCGAGAGGAAAAGACTACCAAGCCTCATTCAGATGGAGTGGAGCCTTAGTTCTTTCCATTTACCTTTTCATGTTGTTGTATTATCAGACTCCGTAGAATTTCCAGTTGTTTCCGTTATTTCCTTTAACTAAGCCTGTTGTTCCTAGAATCAGACTTTGTCCTAATCCTATGTATTGTGACCTTTAAATTTCAATAATCATGCTCTATTGTTCCATTTTCTCTCAACTGTTATTTTACATTTTTATATGCATTGCCATATCTGCTTAACTTGAAACTTGACCTCGTAAGTAAACAAGAATGCCATGCGATACCCTCAAATAATTTTAATCATTCATATCTGTTTTGACATAACTCTTATTTCAGGATTATGCCTCCCAAAAAGAAGAACCCTACAACCACATCCACCACAGACCCAAATATTCTTTGATTACTGGAAACTTTGCAACAAAAACCAATTCTATAGCTCAACAACAACTAACCCTTCAACAGCGAATTGAAAACCAAGATAACCGTGAACCACACCAACCACCTGAACCACCAGTACCACCTAGACAAGTTGTCACTTTCAAAGCTTTTCAGAATATGAATCCACCTGCATTCCATGATACCACTGATCCAGTAATAGCTAACACATGGATTAAGGAAATGGAAAGGGCTTTTGAGTTGGTACAGTTAGGAGACGATCAGAAGACGCCATATGCTACTTACTTCTTGAAGGGTGAAGTCATCTATTGGTGGGAATCAGTAAAAGCTATGGAAGCAACTCAACAAGTTTCTTGGGAGAGATGTAAGAAGTTATTTTTGGACAAGTATTACCCTAAGTACATGCAAAATCAGATGGAGCTTAAATTTCTTGAGTTGAAGCAAGGGAATATGACTGTATTGGAATATGAGAAGAAGTTTACTGAGTTGTCAAGGTTTGTAACAAAGTATACCAGCACCGAGAAGGAATAAGCGAAGAAATTTCAGCAAGGATTGGAGCCTTGGATCAGAGATAGAGTGGCTATGTTTGAGCTTGAAACTTATGCGGGAGTAGTACAGAAAGCTGCTCTGATTGAGAATAATGGGACGCAGTCAAGGAAGGAAAGGGATAACAAGAAGAGGAAGGTTCCATTTTATGGAGAAAAATCTGAAGCCGGAAGTTCACAAGATCGGAATGTAAAGAGGATCGGATTCCATAAGGGCGGAAATTTTCAAAAGAATGGAAATTTGGGCAAAAGGTAAGAATCAAAAGGGAACAACCAGGCAATCCAAGGACAAGTTGGAGAAAACAGGTTCCAGAGACCCGAATGCAAGCACTATGGAAGAATGCACCCCGGAGTGTGTAATAAGTTGAGCATGCCATGCTATAGGTGCAATCAGAAGGGATATTTGGCGAATGAGTGCAAGATGCCGAAGCCAGAAGTTACGTGCTACAAGTGTGGGGAGACTGGACACATGGCTAGGGAGTGTAAGGCAATCAGACCAGTCAAAGCTCTAATGAACGTGGCAAGTACCAGTGCGAGTTGCCAGCTGAGGTATTGGCATTACCTCCACCACCCGCACCAACCCCGCAAGCAACAGCAAGGACATTTGATCTGAAAATGAAGGATGTTGTTCAGAATTCTGAGGTGATAACAGGTACACTTTTACTCAATAATGTCAAAGCTAAAGTATTGATTGATTCGGGAGCAACAAGTTCTTTCATATCAGAATTTTTTGTTGATAAGCTTCAATGTGATAAAATAATTATGAGTGAGGTAGTAAATGTGGTAATTGCGAACCAAGAGAAGATTCTTGTGAATCAATTCTGTCCGAAGTGTGAGATCGATATTTCAGGATATAAGTTTTCAGCCGATTTGATACTCTTCAAGTTGGGGGAGTTTGATATAATTCTAGGTATGGATTGGTTAGGAGAGAATAAAGCTCAGATTAATTGTAAGACGAAGAAATTTTATTTAAAGACAAAGAGTGGAGAGAAGGTAGTATTTAAGGGGCAGAGGCAAGAACAGCTATTTCTTACAATCATTCAGGCTAAGAAGCTACTTAGAAAAGGTTGTGAGTCGTTCCTAGAGAATGTAGTGGATTCAGAAAAAGGCAGTCCCAGCATAGAAGATATCCCCGTAGTTAACGAGTTTCCCGACGTGTTTCCAGACGAACTACCAGGCTTACCACCAGATCGACAAATCGAGTTCGAGATCAACCATGCTTCAGGCACGGAACCAGTTTCAAAGGCCCCATATAGGATGGCACCAGCAGAAATGAAAGAGTTGGCGAGCCAGCTACAAGAATTGTTAGATAAAAGAGTGATACGGCCAAGTACGTTGCCATGGGGAGCACCTGTTCTGTTTGTCAAGAAGAAAGATGGGAGTATGCGGCTATGCATAGATTATCGGGAGTTGAATAAGGTGACGATCAAGAACCGCTACCCGCTACCAAGAATAGATGACCTTTTTGATCAGCTGAAGGGAGCAAAATGCTTTTCAAAGATCGACTTGAGATCGGGATACCATCAATTAAAGATCAAAGAAGAAGATATTCCCAAGACAGCATTTAGGACCAGATATGGGCATTATGAATTCTTAGTAATGTCGTTTGGATTGACCAACGCCCCGGCCGCATTTATGGATCTGATGAATCGAGTATTTAAGAAGTATTTGGACAAGTTTGTCGTGGTATTCATTGATGACATCCTTATTTATTCTAAGTCGGAAGAAGAGCATAAACAGCACCTCTGGATAGCATTGGAGATACTTCGGCAAGAGAAGTTGTATGCCAAGTTTACCAAATGTGAGTTTTGGTTAAAGGAAGTTCAATTTTTGGGGCATGTCATTGGAAATGAAGGAGTTAAAGAGGATCCGGCAAAGATTGAGGCAGTTATGAGTTGGGAGAGGCCAAAGACTCCTACGGAAGTGCGAAGTTTTCTAGGATTGGCAGGATACTATAGAAGGTTCGTCAAGGATTTTTCGAAAATCGCCACGCCATTGACCAAGTTAACCAGAAAGAATCAAAAGTTTGAATGAAGTGCAGAATGTGAGGATAGCTTTCAAGAGTTGAAGCAGAGATTGGTAACAGCTCCGGTGTTAGTGCTTCCAAATGACCAAGGAAACTTTGTGATATTCAGCGACGCTTCACATGAGGGATTGGGCTGTGTGTTAATGCAACATAGTAAGGTGATTGCGTATGCGTCAAGACAGTTGAAACTGCATGAGTTGAAGTACCCAATACATGACTTGGAACTAGCCGCCATAGTGTTCGCACTTAAGATTTGGAGACATTACCTCTACGAAGAAAAGTGTGAAATCTACACAGATCATAAGAGTTTAAAGTACATTTTCACTCAGAAGGAGCTCAATATGAGGCAGAGGAGATGGCTAGAATTGATCAAGGACTATGACTGCTCGATAAATTACCATTCTGGAAAGGCGAATGTTGTGGCTGATGCTCTAAGTAGGAAGGAGAAACTAAATATGATGACAACATCAAAGGAATTATCTAAAGAAATCAAGAGATTTGAACTGGAACTTTGTGATCGCGGAAAAGTGGAGGAAGTTTGTCGTGCAATGACCTTTCAGCCAACACTAGTGGAAAAGATAAAGAAGTGTCAAGAAGAAGTAATGGAGAAAGAGAAGAATCAGTTATCTGGAGAGGAGATTAATACTCAAAGGGATGAGCAAGGGATACTAAGGTTTTCTTCCAGAATTTGGATTCCTACACGAAGCCCACAATTCGAAATTTTCAATCCACCCTGGGAGTACCAAGATGTATCGGGACTTAAAGAAAAACTTTTGGTGGCCAAATATGAAGCGAGACGTAGCGGAATGGGTTGCGAAGTGTTATACTTGTCAGAAAGTGAAGGCAGAACATCAACGACCAAGCGGATTAATTCAGCCCCTAAAGATTCCAGAATGGAAATGGGAAAATATCGCTATGGACTTTATAGTAGGACTACCGCGAACGAAATCCGGTCATGAGATATGGGTTATAGTTGATCGTCTTACGAAGTCAGCGTATTTCCTTCCAATTAACGAGAAGTCGTCATTAGACAAATTGGTTCATTTGTATGTGCACGAAATCGTACTAAGGCATGGAGTACCCGTATCAATAGTTTCAGACAGAGATCCCCGATTTAACTCGAGATTCTGGAAGCAATTTCAAGAATGTCTTGGCACGAAGTTGAATATGAACACGGCGTACCACCCGCAGACTGATGGTCAGAGCGAAAGGACAATTCAAACAATCGAAGACATGTTGCGCAATTGTGCAATCGATTTTGCATGAAGTTAGGACGACCACTTGCCGTTGATTGAATTCTCTTACAGCAATAGCTATCATTCCAGTATTGGCATGCCACCATACGAAGCTTTGTACGGGAAAAAATGTAGATCACCAACAAGTTGGGATGAAGTAGGAGAAGGAAGAATTCTTGGCTTGGAATTGGTACAACAGTTGCATGACACAGTCAAGTTAATTCAGAAAAGGTTGCTTACTGCTCAAGATAGACAGAGGAAGTATGCGGATCCAGCGCGTAAGGATGTTCGATTCCAAATTGGCGAAGCTGTTTTGTTGAAGGTATCACCTAGAAAAGGGTTGTCTAGATTTGGCAAGAAAGGGAAGTTAGCACCTAGATATATAGGTCCTTTTGAAATTTTGAGTCAAGTGGGGAAGGTGGCCTACGAGTTGGCCTTACCACCTCAGTATCAGCATGTGCATAATGTGTTTCATGTGTCGTTGCTTAAGAAGTACAATCCTGATGCTAGCCATATGATAGAATATGAACCAGTAGAAATTCAGGCAGACCTGTCATTTGTGGAGAAATCGGTCAAAATACTCGACTGGCAAGAGAAGAGTCTTAGAAATAAGTCAGTAAAGTTAGTAAAAGTACTTTGGAGGAACCCTAAGGTCGAAGAATCGACTTGGGAGTTAGAGTCTGATATGCGTTCCCGGTATCCTCATCTGTTCTCTTAGATTCTGTGGACAGAATCCCTTAAGGGGGAGAGGATGTTACAACCGGCATTTTCGTGTAATATTAATTGTAAATTTGGTGTAATTTTAAAGCTGAATGCCAATATATTCAACTATTGTATGTTTGTGTGAATGAGAATTTCTGCGTCTTAAATTTTCGTTATGTGGTATATGATTTTTTTCAAAGCAAAAGTTTATTTATTTCTTTTATTTTTGATTTATAAGGAATATTTTAAACCTTGAATAAATATCTTTTTAAAAGTTATTTTGTTCACAAAATTCAAAAGTGGTTTTATAAAATTTCTAAAAATCCAAGTTATTTTATGGTATAAATTTTATAATTTTTGAACTTGTATTTTATTTAATAAAAATAAATCTTTATAAATGTTAGTTGTCATAATTAGCAAATTACATGGTTGTCCTTGCATGCAAATCCTTCTCTATTCAATTCAAAGGGCTAAAGAGACAATTCCAACCCCATTAACTCTTATTTTTCTAGCCAAATTCCTTCTTTACCCTTGCATGCAAAATGAACCAAGTATAAGTGGAGGGATATTCTTGTCAATTCTCATTCCCACTCACATTTGCCAAATCAAAAAACCATAAAACAAGCAATTGATATGATCATCCACTCCACTCACCATCACACTTTCTCCTCCCACCCTCCTCACTCCCTCACTCTCGGCCCTCCCCCTCCTTCTCTCGGTTTTTCAGCCAAAACCAACCCCCTCCCCATTTTCTTCATTCCTCCACCAAGTTTCCACCTTCTACACAAGTAAATGTTACTTCCCATACCATGATCACATATATTCCAAGGAGTTTTGAGTAAAAAGTTTAAGTTTTAAAGTTGCATGTTAAGGTTTTAGTTGAAACTCAAAGTACAACCTTGATTTTTGTGGATTTAAGGTTGTTTTTTAGAGGACTACAAGGAATGGTGAAGTGCCAAGTCTTGAGAAAGAAACTCTTGATGTTAAATTGCCATTGCCTTCCATTTCATTCGGCCATGACCTTAAGGGAGCCGAATGAATGGTCCTAGCGATCATTCTTGTTGCTTGGTTCAATTTTTGTATGTTTATGTCATAATGGGATGAAACTTGTAGTGAAAATTTGATAAAACTCTTTGTATGCTAAGTGACCATCTAGGTATAGCTTATGCTAGGCTTGCATGTCAATTTTATGATAGAATATATTTAGAAAATATGTTGTTTTCGTTTGCAAAACTCGAAGTTATGCATGCATGTGAATTTCTCTTGAAATGTTGAAAGATTTTGATCATTAGGAAGGATTTTATTAGTAAGCTTTAATTTCAGTAGGAATAAGGATTTAATATTGATTAATTCTTCTTGATGCATGGTAATAATTCGTGTATATCTTTTATAAAAATGCATAACTTGTTTCAAAAACTTGATGATTTGTGAGTTGTGAAATGTGGTTTCTTTTGTTTTGCCATGATTGCACCTTAGGTAAGGATGATCTCCACCAAGATTATTTTGAGTATAAGGGAGTTAGTTCAGTAGATCACCATGTCTAAGTCTTGTTTTGGGTATTGGGTTGTTGGTGGTTGAGTTTGTCAAGTAAAAACCTTAGAGAAAGGAGAGTCATAGTTTCTGCAGAAAATTAGTTTAGTACCCTGAGGTTTAGAGTGAGTTTTGACCATGTCATTGATGTGAACTTTGAGGCCCAAGTCACCAGAAGTTATTATTGGGAGTATATAAAAGGTTTTAGGTGTTGGTTGGAGGTTTGCATGTCATTTGGTTAGGTGCACAAGTAGAATAACAAAATCTGTCTAGCAGGGGACAGTTTTGTTGCAACTTAGAAATAGGGAGATTTGACCATATCATGGGTAGGCCCTCATTAGGCCCTGCTGGGCCTTAGTTAGAGGGAGTGTCAGAGAAGTTTTTCCAACCATAGATCATAGGATATGAGTTAGAACCATGTGTCACAAGTTAATTCAAGTCAGGGCGTTTTCTGCCCAGAAAAACAGGGGAACCATGGACTTTGAGCTTAGGCCCAAGAAGGCCCAAGCCAGGCCCTTGAGCCACATTAAGTTTGGGAGATTCCCTTAGGTCAGGAGAGTCTTGTGTAAAAATTTTGAAGGAAAACTTGTAGTTTAAGAGTGTCTAATACACTCAAGAAACCATAGATATCATTCTGAAATTTGCACCAGTGAGCACTTACACTTATCACATAGTTTTAGAAGACTTAGGAGTGAGATTTAGGTTGACCACCATAGTTGTAAGATAGTATAAGGTCAGTAGAGAAAAAGGCCCAAGTGAGGGTCAATAGGTCTTGGATAGTTTAGTAAAGGCTCATCGAGTTAGGAAGCCAAAAATTAGAAGACTTTGTCTAGTTTAGCGACCAAGTGACTTAAGTTGTGAGTCGAGATCATCCAAGCCAAGTGTTGCATTATGGTGTATATGGCGTTATTTGGTATTAATATATGATATGTGATTATGTGGCTATGTTTGTGTAATTATAACTTAAAGGTGAATATAAATTAAGTGCATATAGGCCTAAGTGCCATCCGTGTTTAAATTCGGGTTGTAAATAGGTTAAGTTGGTGAGGATATATTATAATGAGGATTATTATTATTTATGTAGGATCTCGAGACGAGGGAAAACTTGCCATAAAGGTCGAGTGAAGCTTCCAGTTGCTCCTACCAGTCAGACCAGACCAGCCTTTCTCAAGGCAAGTGATTCAACCTGTCTTTCGTATTCACTGTAAAATAGTTCATTTATATCGATGCAACTATCCTGAGTCATTTTGATATATATATTTAAGTCAAGCGTATCATATGTTTATCCTTGAAATGCCATGAACCCTTGAGTATGTATTTCAAGTAGTTCAAAAGTCTTATCATGATAGTAATTTAAAGTAATTTGAATGCCATGATAAAAGAAAGGGTAGTTACAACTCTTGGTTGATTCTCTAGATTAACATGCTAATGATTCCTAAGTATTGATATCTCATCCTGATACTTGAACCCCTATAGAACCTTACCTTGAACCCTGAAAGCCAGATATTTATCAAAGTGATTCCTCATTGATTACCCCTCTTTCTTATGTTAAAGCTTGACAATTCTGATAAATCCTGAGCTAAAGATCATTTCTTCGTACCTTAACACCCTTAGTATTCATAAAGCTTACCTTCTTGATGATCCAGCACTTGAACCTTGATGAGAAACCATTGCTTTAAGCCCAATTTGGCATTACCCTTCATAATATCCAATAGCCTCGCTAAATTCCCTTGTCCAAACTGTGATATATGAAAACCATTCAGTTACCCTAATAGAGTATAGTTTTGTGGATCATGGCCCTGAAATTTAGTATCATATTTCTCGTGTTTCGAGTAGATCTATAATTACTTGATAAAATGTTTCTGTTAAAAGAGATTTTATTATATTTCAGCATCAGTTTTTGAAATAAATAAAACGTGGGTTTTCAGTCCCAAAGGGGGATAAACATTTTCTTGAATAGTGGATCTGGACTGAGACGCGAGTCCTTTCCACACTTATATTAGGCTTTAAAGTTTCCTAGGGATTCCCATTAATGTTGTAGAACCCAGCGAGGTTCGGGATTACTTCGCGGCTGATCACCGGCTGTAATCCGTAGTGTCATAAAATGATTTTGATTAAAAGTATGATTTTGAAGTTGTTTTGATACAAACAAAATGATGCCACCTCCCAAAAGTTTTATCTCTCGATATCATTGGTTATGTCCTCTCATTGACATTCTTTAATATATATCTCGACTTATGTTTTGTATCGTATTGATTAGCACTTGTTGAGCATTTGGCTCACTCCTTGCTTTACCCTGATATTACAGCTAGCATCTATGGTTAGATTCAAGCAGACCACCCGTAAGACCTTTGATGCTGATGCTTATGTTCGAGCTCAGGTAGAATAAGAGATAGTAGTTTTGTGTGAGGACTCGATATTTAAAATCAGTTATAATAGATGGTAGTGTTGGGCTGTTCCAAACCCTAAACTGTAAGATCTTGGATTTGGTTATGTTTATTTATTTTTAAATGGTGTAATAGTTACATTTACTTTGCTGTTTAAGTTGGGGGTGTGACATTCATTACTCTATTCCAGCATCTTTGAATATCTTCATAATAGCATGGAAATGGCAATGCTTTTTTGTTCTCGAAAACCCAGTTGAATAGGCTACCACATTCCATTTGCATCCACTCGACACATGTGACTGTGTTGTCACTGTCAACAGATATTTGAATTCTTTATCTGTCGGGTTCATGATCATCCGTCGAGTTATTGATCATCTGTCGGGTTGTTGATCATCCGTCGAATTAATTGTTGTTTATCCGTCGGGTAGCAATCAGGCACTTGACTTCATTTCACTTATGCAGAATTAGAAGACATCATCTATGTACAATTAATCAACCTATTCTGCATATCTAACTAAAGTCAACATGACTTAAGTACTACTACAGATTTTAAACAATGTGTATGCAGAAATGTGCTACAGACTTATTGTTACATAAGCTACTCACTCGATGGATAATAAGTCATCATCCGTCGGGACTATATTGAGTCATCCGTCGGGACTATTAACCTTATCCGTCGAGTGCTACATAATTTCAATAAGTAAAATCTACCAAGGTGTTTTGTTCATGAAATCATCAAGTACACAACATATACACAACAATTATCTAGTAAGGCCTCAAATGCACTGTGACGCCCTCCAAACCCGGGGTCTAGATTTGGGGGTCACTCGCCAATAAACCAAAAGAAAATAATCACAACAGAATAATATAATAAATACGACCCCTTTTACCTACACTGGATCGATCACATGTTATAGTATGGAACAGGCACTAATACAAACCAACTGTTATTACAGACCATAGTCTAATTAGTTTTACAACTTATTCAAATTTTATTACAAACCTCTAGACTAATTAAGTATCCCAAACTGTCTACCTGGAAACACACCAACTATTTACAAACACATAACCTCTGGTCAGACCTGGAACTTAAGCTTGCCCTGGCCTAGCTGAAAGAATCAAGATAAGAAACAAGTATGAGCGAAAGAAATGCTCAGCAAGTAGTAAATAACTTATGATTTGGAATAACAACAGTATATCTGATGAACAAAACCAACTACAATAACTGAACAGTATCAAAACTGATATAAATTTGATAATAAACAACATTTGCAATATATTATGTTTTGGGACTGGAATCCTCGAACGACGGTGTGTTACCGCCGGTGATCAGCCGCGGAGCAACACCGGTATGCCGAAGCATATCCAACTAAACAAAAGGTACCCAAGGCACATATCGGCCTAGCAAGGTGTTATATCCTGTATAACACATAGCTCACACTGGACCGCCGCCACGGCCTCTTACGCAACCATCCAACCCATAAAACCCTTTTCCGTCAAAGGAGTCGAATCAAATGACATTCTTAACCACATAACTCCCCATTTCTCATGGTCCGGAGTTTTCTCAACAACCAATGGCGAAATAACCAGAACAATTAGTTATTCGCTAGTCTCAATTCAAAGCTTCACTGTATCGAGTAATTTATAGCGAAATGTAAAAATATTTAACTATTCTGAACTTAGAATAGTAGAGAAATTGAAAGGATAAATTCAGAGTCAATAACACTTGAATGGTATGAGTATATATAAATATTTGCATAATAAGATTCAAAATAAACGTCACTGGAACAATAAGTGAAGTTAGGGTTACTTGCCTGGTATGCTCAATAACCTCTTACTTTAACTATGTTTCTAACTGCTGGCTACTATCTCCGTCTAACACTTGACTGCGCTCCTTGCTACTCGATTCTATAAATAAAAGGACTATCTTAATTGACAGAACTAAACTCAATCGACGTAACTATACGTTTTGACATCTACCCGACCGTTTATAACTAACATGGCATTTTTAAAACTGTAACAGATAGCATATATATCACGTAACACGTAATCATGGTATTCATATAACACGTACTCACATATTTCATGTGACACATAAGTCAGATCATTAAAAGGTACGTCTCAGTGCGTTCAGGATGAAAATTAGGTCAATATTAGCATTTATCAATCAAATACTAACTCAAACTGATACACAAATCAAATGACATTGCAATACAAAAGAAATTAGGGCTTAAAAGTATTTTTATTGAAAGCGCAATATTTTTCTGAGTTTGTACGCGTTCGTTTCGTATTAAACGGACAAACGGTTGATTTATTATGAATTTTTGAACATTTTTCGGAATAAAACGGGTCTCCAAATCATTTAATAATTAAATAATAGGGCTCAAACACCTTAAAATAATTTTATAAGATTTATCGAGCCTGGAAAATAATTTAAAATAATATCTTAAAGCTCGAAACTATTTTTCAGAATTTTTAAATCAATTTTAAATAATTAAATCTAATTAAATAATCAATTAAAATTAATTAATAACTAATTAAATTAATTAATCAATTAATATTTAAATTAATTGACTAATTAAATAATTAATTATCAACTAAAATCAATTAATTAATCAATTAAGATTTATTGTAGAATAAAAATAATTTTCAGGAAATATAAAATGAATTTTTTTGAAATTAGAAAAATGAATTTTGAAATAAATTTTAAAAAGAAAATGCACAAACAGAATTATGAGTTGGGGTTTGGGGATTTTAAGATCAAAGGCGGGTCAAGTTGGTGGGTCGAAACCGGGTTAAGAGGGGAAATTGGGTCAGCAAGAACACCGGCCACCTTCGCCATTTTTTTCGGCGTCGAGCTCGAAGATTCCGGCGAACGATGAACTCGGTGAATTTCCACTCAAAATTAACAAAATAAATTGCAAAACGAAGCTGGTAAAATATGCAATCAATCTCCAGGATCAACTTCAATACACATATCGTAAATAATCTGGAAAAATTAAAATTAAAAACGAATAAACAAAAACAAATAAAACTTCGATTTATATTAATTGTTAATCGTTTGGCCTAAATAAATACACGATTCAATTGCAAATAACATCAGGAAGCTAACCCCATCATCAAAATCGATCAATAACCCTAGGATCAAAAATACCCAAATTCGAGCATAAACCCTAAGATTACGAATTGAAAAATTACTTATCGTTTGATGATTATGATAAGGAATTATGAAAGAACAGATCGAGGGCTTCATTTTGGTTACTAGAACATCAAAATCTGAAGTCGGCATCACCTTCAAATTCGAGTTTGATTCACAGAACTCTTCAAGAACACCAAGAACACATATTCAAGAAATTTTCAGAAAATCAAACCTTAATTTCTATATGATACTGAACTCTATTTTTGACATATAATATACCAAATTGACCAGAAAAACATGCTCTACAACATGGAAGCATCAAATCACATCAACAACATCAAGAACAAAAATTCGTAATTTAATTATCAAATAATTCGAATATAAATAATTAAATAAGAAAATTACGGTGATTTCTGGGCAGAAACTGATGATTGATTCAGAAAGAGGATTCCGAGAGCTTCGTTTTGATATGCTGCACGCCCGAATCGGAGTTCGATAACGCCTTCGTTCGTGTGTTTGATTCTCGGGAACGTATCGGTTTTCTCGGGTTTTTCTCTGTATTTACGGTATTTTAACTGGTTGCAAATGAATAAACGAAATAAACGAAATAAGAAATAGGCTATTTATATTTATGGAATATTGGATCGTTCTGGATCGTTTTGGATCATTAAATTAGTTGCTTAGCCGCTAAGTAACTGCAATAACGATCCGATTCAATACCAAAATTGGATAATTATCAAAACCGAGCTTTTTATAAAACACTATATACGAGAATAATATAAAAATATCCCGTCTTTCGAGAATACGGGTTTTATTGATTACCGAAATAACTATCGTATCGAAAATATTGTGCCGGGCCGCGCACGAGTCAAACCGTAATCCGGATCGAAAAAGTCAAAACACGGAAAATGTCCGAAATTACCAGATTAGGTTAGGAAGGAGTTTTCGGAAGAGTTTCGGGTTGTAAAAACGCAAAACGGTTGAAGTTGGAAGATTCCCGGCTTTATAAAATAATTTTATAATTATTCTGAAAATAATTAATAATTCATAAATCATTATAAAATCATATAACACTTCAAAAAAAATTACCAGAAAAATACCATAATTATCTATATTTTATTCTGGACATATAAAAAAAATTCAAGTATTCAAATAATGTCACATATAACATTCAGATATCTATTCTACTTTTCAGATAATTCACCAAAAATTCACATAAAATCACATGAACAATTCCGAATAATAATAATAATATTTGAAAATATATGGGATATTACAATCTACCCCCCTTAACAGGATTCTGTCCTCAGAATCAGCCTAGGAAAATAAATGAGGATACTTGGATCGCATTTCGCTTTCCAATTCCCAAGTCGACTCTTCAACCTTGGGATTCCTCCACAAGACTCACACTAAAGATACAGACTTATTCCTAAGTACTCTTTCTTTCTTATCTAAAATCTGTACTGGTTGCTCTACAAAAGATAAATCTGGTTGGATCTCAATTGGCTCGTATTCTATCACATGGTTCGAATCAGGCAAATAATGCTTCAACATCGACACATGGAACACATTGTGAATATATTGCATGTGAGGTGGTAACGCTAATTCATAAGCAACCTTTCCCACACGCTTCAAAATCTCAAAAGGGCCAACATAACGCGAACTCAGCTTTCCTTTCTTTCCAAATCTTGATAAACCTTTCCAAGGAGAAACTTTTAATAACACTGCCTCTCCAACTTCAAATTCCATATCTTTTCTAGTAGGATCAGCATATTTGCGTTGACGATCTTAAGCTGCTGTTAATCTTTTCCGAATGAGTTCTATTTTCTCTTTTGTCTGCTGGATCAATTCTGGACCCAAAATCTTTCTCTCACCAACTTCTTCCCAACATATTGGAGATCTGCATCTTCTCCCGTACAAGGCTTCGTAAGGCGGCATTCCAATGCTGGCATGATAGCTGTTGTTGTAGGAGAATTCAACTAATGGCAAATGCTCGTCCCAACTCCCTTCAAAATCTAGTACACATACCCTCAGCATTTCTTCAATAGTCTGAATCGTTCTTTCACTTTGACCGTCCGTCTGCGGATGATACGCGGTACTCATGTTCAGCTTCGTTCCGAGACAATCTTGAAAACTTCTCCAAAATCTTGAGTTAAATCGAGGATCTCTATCTGAAACTATGGATACTGGAACTCCGTGTCTTGTCACAATTTCTTTAAGATATAACCGTACCAATTTATCCATTGAGAATCTCTCGTTGATAGGAAGAAAATGTGCTGACTTCGTCAATCTGTCGATAATAACCCAAATAGCATCATGATTCGCCCTGGTCCTCGGTAATCCGACTACAAAATCCATCGCTATATGCTCCCACTTCCATTCTGGAATATCCAATGGTTGTATTAATCCACTGGGCCTTTGATGTTCTGCTTTAACTCGCTGGCAAGTGTAACACTTACTTACCCATTCTGCAATTTCCTTCTTCATGCTTGGCCACCAAAAGTTTTCTCTTAAGTCTCTATACATCTTCGTACTCCCGGGATGAATTGAGTATCTAGAGTTGTGAGTGTCTCGAAGAATTTCATCTTTCATCTCGGCTATGTTGGGTACCCATATTCTGGAAGAAAATCTTAATATCCCTTTATCATCCTTTTGACTCCCTATTTCTTCTCCTGTCAAACTGTCTCGTTCATGGCTCATTACTTCTTCCTGACATCTTCTTATTTTCTCTAATAATTCTGGTTGAAAAGACATTGCACACAACACCTCTGTAGACATACTTGGAATACTAACCTCTATTTCCAGCTTCTCAAATTCCCTGATCAATTCCTCTGATGAAATTATCATATTTAACCTTTCTTTTCTGCTCAGAGCGTCGGCCACCACATTTGCTTTGCCTGGATGATAGTTAATAGTACAGTCGTAATCCTTGATTAGTTCTAACCATCTTCTCTGCCTCATGTTCAATTCCTTCTGGGTGAAGATATACTTTAAACTCTTGTGGTCCGTGTAGATCTCGCACTTTTCCCCATAAAGATAATGCCTCCAAATCTTCAATGCAAACACTATAGCTGCCAATTCTAGATCATGCGTTGGATACTTTTCTTCATGTGGTTTCAACTGTCTTGAAGCGTAGGCTATCACCTTGTCATGCTGCATCAAAACACATCCCAATCCTTTGTACGACGCATCACTATAAATCACAAAATTTCCTTGATCATCTGGCAAAACTAACACTGGAGAAGATACTAATCTATTTTTTAATTCCTGGAAACTTTCTTCGCATTTCACATTCCATTCAAATTTTTGATTCTTCCTGGTGAGCTTTGTCAATGGCATAGCTATCTTTGCAAAATCTTGCACGAATCTTCTATAGTAACCTGCCAGTCTCATGAAACTTCTTACTTCCGTTGGTGTTTTTGGCCTCTCCCAGTTGATTATGGCTTCAATCTTTGCTGGATCCACTTCCACTCCTTTATTGCTAATCACGTGCCCAAGAAATCGTACTTCTTTTAACGAAAATTCACACTTGGAAAACTTTGCGTACAATTTCTCCTGTCGCAGTATTTCCAGAACTATCCCCAAATGCTCTACATGCTCCTCTTCTGTTTTAGAATAGATCAAGATGTCGTCTATGAACACGATCATGAATTTATCCAAATACTTCTTAAATACTCGATTCATCAAATCCATAAAAGCTGCTGGTGCGTTGGTTAATCCAAATGCCATCACTAGAAACTCATAATGCCCATATCTGGTTCTAAATGCGGTCTTCGGAATGTCTTCGGGCTTGATCTTTAGTTGATGATATCCGGATCTTAAATCAATCTTAGAAAACCATACAGCGCCTCTCAATTGGTCAAACAAATCATCGATCCTTGGTAACGGATACTTGTTCTTAATGGTTGGCTTATTCAGTTCTCGATAGTCAATACACAGTCGCATACTCCCATCTTTCTTCTTGACAAACAGTACTGGTGCGCCCCATGGGAATACACTGGGTCTTATCACTCCTTTCTCCAAAAGATCTTGCAGCTGAGTTGCCAATTCTTTCATCTCCACTGGTGCCATTCGGTACGGAGCTTTAGAAACTGGTTCTGTTCCGGGTGCTAGATCAATCGCAAATTCAATTTCTCTGTCGGGAGGTAATCCTGGTTGATCATCTGGGAAAACATCTGAAAATTCGTTGACAACTGGAATCACTTCTAGTGCTGGAACTTCTTTACTGGTGTCTACCACATGGGCCAAATATGCTTCACAATTCTGACGCAATAACTTTTTCACTTGAGCGATCGCTAAGAACTTCTTCTCTTGCCTATTTCCTCGAAATATTATTTTCTTCTTACTATCCAAAGTTTGAAGTCTTAATTTCCTATTCTTACAATCAATCTGAGCATTATTTTCTGACAACCAATCCATTCCTAAAATAACATCAAATTCTCCCAACTTAAAAGGTATTAAGTCGGCATAGAAATGATGTCCTCCTATCTTAATATCGCACTTCGGGCACACTCGGTCGACGGAAACTTGATCCTTATTAGCTAACTCTATCATTAATGCTTGTTCTAACAACTTAACTTCGCAATGCAGTTTATCGACAAAACTTTGAGAAATAAATGATCTTGTAGCTCCAGAATCAAATAAAACTTTAGCATCTATGGAGTTGACTGGAAGCGTACCTGCTACCACATCTGAACTCTGAACAGCATCCTTCATAGTCATATTGAATATCCTAGCCTTTGGCTGGTCCTTTGCTGGTGGTCCTTCAATCCTTGGCACATTAGCAGTTGGTTCAATTGTCTGGCAGTCCCTGGCAATATGCCCCATCTTTCCACATTTAAAGCACACTGTCCCTGATCTCTGAGCTGTAGTCTGACTTCGACACTCATTAGCATAGTGTCCCTTCTGATTGCACTTATAACACAACACATTAGCCTTACAAATCCCAAAATGCCTTCTACCACAAAATTTGCACTCTGACGCAGGTGGACGATTGGGTCTCTGCTGATTTGAATTCTGAAAACGGTCGCCTTGTCCTCCATTTCCTGATTGTGGTCTCTTGAATACCACATTCCTATTACCCTGAAATCCTGGCCTTTTGTTGAAACGGCCCTGAAAATTACTTGACTGCTGACCTCCCTCTGAGGTTTCCATTTTCCTTCTCTTCCCATCATTTCCTTTCTGAGACATATCACTCCTACTCTCAATCACCATTGCCTTCTGAACCATTGCCACATATGAAGTCAACTCAAACATGGCCACTCTGTTCTGAATCCAAAACTTCAATCCCTGTTCAAATCTTCTGGCTTTCTTTTCATCTGTATCAACTTGGTCTGGCACGAACCTTGCTAACTCAGTAAACTTAGCCTCGTATTCTGCCACGGTAAGATCACCCTGGGTCAGATTCAAGAACTTAATCTCCATTTGATTCTTCATATACCTCGGGAAATACTTTTCCAGGAATAACTCTGTGAATCTCTCCCAAGTTATAAACTCACCTCCTTCCAATGCTCGCGTGGATTCCCACCAATAGTTCGCCTCGCCCTTCAAAAAGTAGCTTGCAAACTTGGTCTTCTGCTCAGTTCCTGCTCCGACTAATTCAAAAGCCTTTTCCATTTCCTTGAGCCATGCATTGGCTTCCACAGGATCAGCAGTTCCCTTGAACTCAGGTGGCTTCACTGCTTGAAACTGCTTAAAAGTCACTGCAGGTGGTGCTGCTGCTTGCTGTTGTTGCTGTTGTTGCTGCTGCGTAAGATGTAACATCTGCTGCTGCATCAGTCCCAACATCTGGATAATCGCTGGATCTGTACGACTCTCGGTATGATCCTCTCCTAAATTATTTCTTCTCTTTGGTGCCATTATTCTGGTAAGAAACAAGCAATATATATAATAATCTGTCAAGCATTGTGTCAAATATGTAGCAATTCCTTAGCATATTAAAGTTCGCAAACACGATCTCTTCTCAAAATATCATAAACTTGCTACCATATTAACACAAGTGACATGATTATCACATAATCCTGCTTATTATCTCGAGAATAATAACATAAAGAAAATTTACTCCGAATTATCCAAACCTTTTAAATCCTTGCTCGAAATCTTAACTAAACCAACAAAATAGCAGGGCAATGACACAAGGCCTAAAGCTAAACGCAAACCAGGGAACTTAAATAACTTAACTATAACCTAACCCAATAACCTAAATTTAATCCTATAAAAGCTAAATTACACGCGCCTATCTTATGTGATCTTCCTATGACTCATCTATGACAATCCTAAGCCTGTTTCAGTGACCATAACTTGTAGCTCTGATACCAACCTGTGACGCCCTCCAAACCCGGGGTCTAGATTTGGGGGTCACTCGCCAATAAACCAAAAGAAAATAATCACAACAGAATAATATAATAAATACGACCCCTTTTACCTACACTGGATCGATCACAGGTTATAGTATGGAACAGGCACTAATACAAACCAACTGTTATTACAGACCATAGTCTAATTAGTTTTACAACTTATTCAAATTTTATTACAAACCTCTAGACTAATTAAGTATCCCAAACTGTCTACCTGGAAACACACCAACTATTTACAAACACATAACCTCTGGTCAGAC
This sequence comes from Apium graveolens, assembly GCF_009905375.1. Lineage (NCBI taxonomy): Eukaryota > Viridiplantae > Streptophyta > Magnoliopsida > Apiales > Apiaceae > Apium > Apium graveolens. The sequence continues at coordinate 122,745,132 of NC_133654.1, forward strand.
CTGGAACTTAAGCTTGCCCTGGCCTAGCTGAAAGAATCAAGATAAGAAACAAGTATGAGCGAAAGAAATGCTCAGCAAGTAGTAAATAGCTTATGATTTGGAATAACAACAGTATATCTGATGAACAAAACCAACTACAATAACTGAACAGTATCAAAACTGATATAAATTTGATAATAAACAACATTTGCAATATATTATATTTTGGGACTGGAATCCTCGAACGACGGTGTGTTGCCGCCGGTGATCAGCCGCGGAGCAACACCGGTATGCCAAAGCATATCCAACTAAACAAAAGGTACCCAAGGCACATATCGGCCTAGCAAGGTGTTATATCCTGTATAACACATAGCTCACACTGGACCGCCGCCACGGCCTCTTACGCAACCATCCAACCCATAAAACCCTTTTCCGTCAAAGGAGTCGAATCAAATGACATCCTTAACCACATAACTCCCCATTTCTCATGGTCCGGAGTTTTCTCAACAACCAATGGCGAAATAACCAGAACAATTAGTTATTCGCTAGTCTCAATTCAAAGCTTCACTGTATCGAGTAATTTATAGCGAAATGTAAAAATATTTAACTATTCTGAACTTAGAATAGTAGAGAAATTGAAAGGATAAATTCAGAGTCAATAACACTTGAATGGTATGAGTATATATAAATATTTGCATAATAAGATTCAAAATAAACGTCACTGGAACAATAAGTGAAGTTAGGGTTACTTGCCTGGTATGCTCAATAACCTCTTACTTTAACTCTGTTTCTAACTGCTGGCTACTATCTCCGTCTAACACTTGACTGCGCTCCTTGCTACTCGATTCTATAAACAAAAGGACTATCTTAATTGACAGAACTAAACTCAATCGACGTAACTATACGTTTTGACATCTACCCGACCGTTTATAACTAACATGGCATTTTTAAAACTGTAACAGATAGCATATATATCACGTAACACGTAATCATGGTATTCATATAACACGTACTCACATATTTCATGTGACACATAAGTCAGATCATTAAAAGGTACGTCTCAGTGCGTTCAGGATGAAAATTAGGTCAATATTAGCATTTATCAATCAAATACTAACTCAAACTGATACACAAATCAAATGACATTGCAATACAAAAGAAATTAGGGCTTAAAAGTATTTTTATTGAAAGCGCAATATTTTTCTGAGTTTGTACGCGTTCGTTTCGTATTAAACGGACAAACGGTTGATTTATTATGAATTTTTGAACATTTTTCGGAATAAAACGGGTCTCCAAATCATTTAATAATTAAATAATAGGGCTCAAACACCTTAAAATAATTTTATAAGATTTATCGAGCCTGGAAAATAATTTAAAATAATATCTTAAAGCTCGAAACTATTTTTCAGAATTTTTAAATCAATTTTAAATAATTAAATCTAATTAAATAATCAATTAAAATTAATTAATAACTAATTAAATTAATTAATCAATTAATATTTAAATTAATTGACTAATTAAATAATTAATTATCAACTAAAATCAATTAATTAATCAATTAAGATTTATTGTAAAATAAAAATAATTTTCAGAAAATATAAAATGAATTTGTTTGAAATTAGAAAAATGAATTTTGAAATAAATTTTAAAAAGAAAATGCACAAACAGAATTATGAGTTGGGGTTTGGGGATTTTAAGATCAAAGGCGGGTCAAGTTGGTGGGTCGAAACCGGGTTAAGAGGGGAAATTGGGTCAGCAAGAACACCGGCCACCTTCGCCATTTTTTCCGGCGTCGAGCTCGAAGATTCCGGCGAACGATGAACTCGGTGAATTTCCACTCAAAATTAACGAAATAAATTGCAAAACGAAGCTGGTAAAATATGCAATCAATCTCCAGGATCAACTTCAATACACATATCGTAAATAATCTGGAAAAATTAAAATTAAAAACGAATAAACAAAAACAAATAAAACTTCGATTTATATTAATTGTTAATCGTTTGGCCTAAATAAATACACGATTCAATTGCAAATAACATCAGGAAGCTAACCCCATCATCAAAATCGATCAATAACCCTAGGATCAAAAATACCCAAATTCGAGCATAAACCCTAAGATTACGAATTGAAAAATTACTTATCGTTTGATGATTATGATAAGGAATTATGAAAGAACAGATCGAGGGCTTCATTTTGGTTACTAGAACATCGAAATCTGAAGTCGGCATCACCTTCAAATTCGAGTTTGATTCACAGAACTCTTCAAGAACACCAAGAACACATATTCAAGAAATTTTCAGAAAATCAAACCTTAATTTCTATATGATACTGAACTCTATTTTTGACATATAATATACCAAATTGACCAGAAAAACATGCTCTACAACATGGAAGCATCAAATCACATCAACAACATCAAAAACAAAAATTCGTAATTTAATTATCAAATAATTCGAATATAAATAATTAAATAAGAAAATTACGGTGATTTCTGGGCAGAAACTGATGATTGATTCAGAAAGAGGATTCCGAGAGCTTCGTTTTGATATGCTGCACGCCCGAATCGGAGTTCGATAACGCCTTCGTTCGTGTGTTTGATTCTCGGGAACGTATCGGTTTTCTCGGGTTTTTCTCTGTATTTACGGTGTTTTAACTGGTTGCAAATGAATAAACGGAATAAACGAAATAAGAAATAGGCTATTTATATTTATGGAATATTGGATCGTTCTGGATCGTTTTGGATCATTAAATTAGTTGCTTAGCCGCTAAGTAACTGCAATAACGATCCGATTCAATACCAAAATTGGATAATTATCAAAACCGAGCTTTTTATAAAACACTATATACGAGAATAATATAAAAATATCCCGTCTTTCGAGAATACGGGTTTTATTGATTACCGAAATAACTATCGTATCGAAAATATTGCGCCGGGCCGCGCACGAGTCAAACCGTAATCCGGATCGAAAAAGTCAAAACACGGAAAATGTCCGGAATTACCAGATTAGGTTAGGAAGGAGTTTTCGGAAGAGTTTCGGGTTGTAAAAACGCAAAACGGTTGAAGTTGGAAGATTCCCGGCTTTATAAAATAATTTTATAATTATTCTGAAAATAATTAATAATTCATAAATCATTATAAAATCATATAACACTTCAAAAAAAATTACCAGAAAAATACCACAATTATCTATATTTTATTCTGGACATATAAAAAAAATTCAAGTATTCAAATAATGTCACATATAACATTCAGATATCTATTCTACTTTTCAGATAATTCACCAAAAATTCACATAAAATCACATGAACAATTCCGAATAATAATAATAATATTTGAAAATATATGGGATATTACATGCACCCTATCTCCAGTAAAGGGAATTTTCAATACCCTTGGGAGTGCATTTAGTCCTCTCCAGCTATTCCTTATCTCCTCAATCTTGTTCAGTAGCATCTTCTTGGCAACTATGTTGAATCCAAAGTTTTCTTTATTGAGGAGAAGATAGTCATCAAAGTAGAATAGCCTTCATTGAGAATTCTGTGAAGTGGCCATGTCATTTATCTTCCACCCTTGTACCTGAAGACTAATATTTCTGGAAGATGTCTGTAAACATCAATAGCTCTAACTTCATTTATTTCTTCCAGATAAAGATTTATGTCTGAGAATTCTTTGATGTCACAAATGTAGAGTTGATCTCCCTTGTTGATAAAAGGTTTGGATTTGGCCACTATCTTGGATTGAAGTTTGACAGGCTTGACTGTCTTGACTACTCTTTTCTTTTTCTTTTTTGGTTTGGCATAGATTGGAATGTTTAGATCAGGAAGAGACAGGCTATCTCAATCTATAGGTTCATCCATGGGAATTACCAGTTAACCATGGAAAGTAATGTTAAGATCAACTTTAAATTCAGCCTCCTCCAATATAGGTATGGCTGATTGACTTGAAGTTGTAGATTGGGTTAGCATGTATTCTTCCTTATCTTCATTGAAATATAGCTTCCTCTTTGCTTGGAGTTTGTATCTAAATTTCCTCTTAGTCTGCTTTGGTTTTTCTTGCTTTTCTTCAATCAGATTCTCAGATGCCACAGCAGGCAATGCAACTTTTGTGGTTGTAGGCTTCTTGGCTAGGTTCTTGGATTCTAGAGCAGCTTGCTTTTGTTGTTATTTGAGCCTCACCTTTTCTTCTTTCTTAGCTTCTGCAAACTATGGATGTCCAGCCACCACACAGATTAGTTTACCATTTCTGTAGATCTTAGTAATTCTGTTCTTTGATGTTGTGTCTCTAGGATCTTTGGAGAAAGCTATAGACCTTCAAAGCAGCTTCTTCTCATATGGCTTAGGGATTTCATAGAACAGGTCTAATGGATATTTTTCTGAGTTCTTTGGATAATTTCTTTTTGGTTGAAAAATCACATTGGCCTTTGGAGATTTGATTGATGAGGATTAACCCTTTTCCATGTTCCCTGAGCTCATTTCTTTAACTGAAATTTGTCTCAATTGAGAAAAGTGAGAAAAGACCTTGTCTTGCTTCCCAGTTGGACCAAACTTCTTCTTGATGTTTTCATCAAGCTTCTTCCCTTTTGCATCTAGCTCTTGCTCAACTGCTGCTACATCAAGCTTTTTCAATTTGTCATGTGACTCCAACTTAGCTGCTGTTATCCTGATCAGATCAATGTTGTCAAGAGCTAGTGGCTTAATGAAAGCAATTGCTGGCACAATCACTTTGCTAACTTGAATGTTGAGCACTTTTTCCCCCTCACTTGTTGACTCCCCCTAGCTAACTTGAATGATGGAGTCTTTCTCCCCCTTTTTGTTAGCATCAGGTTGAGTGGAGGTTGAGGTTTGTGCAACCACCAGTTTCTGAAGTAGCAGAGTTTGTTGAGCCTAATGGAGATGAATTTGAGTGATTGATGTTTCCAGGGTCTTGAGCCTTGTGTCAGAAGAGTCCACTTTGTTGACTAGATCAGAATTTTTCCTAAGTTGTCTGTTTACATCCAACATTGTTGAGGCAGGAAGCATGGACTCTAATCTCTCAGCAATGTCCTTCTTGACCTGTCCAATCTATGTCTTGATTTCAGACACATCTTGATTTTGTTTGAGAGACTGGATCTTGTGTAACTGAAGAGTTTCAAGGTGGGCTTGGAGAAGAGTCTTGGTGTTGGAATCTGTAGTGGCTTGAATAGATTTTTGAGTTGATGAATTAAGTTGAAAAGGGTGGATTTGGAGTAGTGCATATCACAATCTTTGCTCAACATCCAAGATCGAGTGTTTGTACTTGAGATGGGGCCTGCTTCTCCCCCTGTGTGCATGAATTCTCCTTCCTCATCATCTTTATCCCTAAACATATCCTCAAGACCACCATTTGGATAACCATAGTCATCACCAGCTGTGAAAGGCATGGAAGTGATTGCATCATTTGCCCTTTGCATATAAGCATTTGTGTGCACCAAGTTCAATGTCTTCTCAGCCTGCTCATTGCCATGTCCATCCAGAATTTGATATGTTGGAACAGGATGAGTAAATGTCTCAGCATCCAAAGATATATAATCTATTACAACTTGATATTCTTGCTAAAACAGTCTCTCTTTTTCTGCATCACTGACATTCATTGACTCAATAACAATAGTTTTCATCCTTATTTCTCCTGTACCTGCTTTTCTCTCATTTTCTCTCTATTTTTGCTTCAAGGGCTCCCCTTGGCTTCCCACGCTCACACCCTCACATTCACCTACTAAGGTGGGACTCCACTCACTTACTCTTGCCAAGCTGGAATAAATAGCTTTCATGTTTTCACTCTTTTCCTCTCCTTTTTCCTGAGAGCAACTCATCCTCTCACTATGTTCACTCCCTTGACTTAATCCTAAGAGTGATTGTACAACTACTAAATCATCTACACTTGTACAGTTGAGATTTCAAGTTATGCAGTGATTGTCAACGGATGAGAAACATCCGTCGAAGCAGTATTTGACAGTGTCGACGGATGATTGCTGTTAAACACATCTGTCGAGATACAATCACTAGTCAATGGATGAACAATATATGTCGAGATAGTAAAAATGATAGAGTTTAGAGTAGAGACTACTGTTGAATCTCTGGTGATTGATTTGAAATTTGGCACAGTATTCTCAGTAGAATCAGAAAGGAATGGCAAGTGAGCCAATAAATCATCTAAAAGATGATGCTCACTTGTTGCGGATTTTGGCTTCTCCATAAGAGTTAAAGATGGAGAATCAGGAATTGATGTGTGAATCATGTCAACATCCAGAAAATTTATGGGTGAGTTTTGTGTGTGATGTGCTTCTATCACTAAAGATTTTGGTTGTGACTCCACATTTAAATGAGCCATATCAATCTGACTTTGAGAAGGTGCGGTAACTAAGTCTTTGACTGCAGTTTGCACAGTATGTGCACCCTGTGTATCCCCAAGTGTTTTTGATTTCTTCTTTCTAATATAATTTTGGGGTGAGCTTGTGTCTCTAACCCTCTTGGCATGTGCTCTTGGTTGGGAGCTTGTTTCAATAGTAATATCCTTTTGGGAGGATGAAACTAGTAACGGGCTAGAGTCCTTATTAAGCACTTTAGTTTGTTGGGAAACTGCAGTTTGGCTAGGTTGGGTTGCACTTGCCTCTCCATCCTTATTCTTAGGGTTTCTTTAATTTTCACCTTGTCCCTCACCAAGCTCACTTCCCTTCACACTCTCCTCTTGGTTTTTAGTGGATTTTACAACTAGTTTCTTTTTAGAGAAACTAGAGGGAGCTTTATTTGACTTAGATTTTGAGATTTTTGGTCTTGTGGCTTGGGTAGGCACCTATTTGGTCACTGTCACAGGTGCCATTTCCACAGTTGATTGCAAAGAAGTAAGTGATTGAGAAGTAGTAGGGACAAAAATATTTACCTCACTTGCCTGAGGCTACCCCATGATTGGCATGTAAACAAGGGGAACATCCTTGTGGTGACTTGCCCTGTTCAGGTCAGCAATAACTCTTCTCTCTGGGACCCAACAATTTAACTTATTTATTGGGTTCTCAATTGAGAGATTCTCAGAAAAAAATTAGCTATCAACATAAAGAATCTAGCATAATATATGTTCTTCCAGTCCATTTTTTATCGTCTCTACGGGGATGATCAGCTCTCATTACAAGTATTCATAATGGATGTTCGCTTCGAGGAGGTTCGACGAGCTGAAGTGGCACGGGAGCATTGACTCAAACTTTTGGCGTTTTAAGAGAACATTATTTCTCTTGCAATATCCATGTCCCGTATATTTCATTGAAGGGAGATGAAGAACAAAGAGGCCAACATGAAGACTAAGAAAAAGTAGTTCTAGTTCTTAGGAATTAGGATTGAAAATCTGTTGTGGTCTTTCTTGTAATAAATTTTAAATATTATCAATAAAAGTTCTCTTCTTGGTCATTCTTTCGCTCATAATTTATGACTGTTCATTATCTTAATATTTGCATGTGTAAATGTGTGTAATTTTGAATTATTTCATATTTTATATTTGTATAACTAATCATTTTCAAGATATCTTCATATTAATGATATAGGAACAGATCAAGAAAATAGGTCTTTGAGCAAGAATCAGATGATCTTACAAAATGCATTCTGATGAAGGGAAATTGTGTTGCATATACATTGTTTAAATTTCACTTGATTACAAATTGTGTTTTACCTCAAGAATTGTGGGTATTTTTGTTGGAACAATATGATCTCGGCCCTGCATTTTTTGATATAACTCTTAAGAGTGCGAACAGAACATTAACCTTAATCACTACGACGCAAGCAATTCAAATCCACGTCTTCTACTGTATTTCTTGATTCTCCTTGGACGAAGTGTGGGTTTCGATCTACCAAGGTGTACCTCTCATGAAAGCTTCGAAAATACAAAACCCTAGTTGGCTCCTTGAGAAAAATGGCTGCCTCTCTCAAACCCTAGGATCTTATTTCATTTTTATGTTCTCATGTTCTCACGTTCGCACTGCTACTAGCTTCAGGAGAAATAAAATATTTATAGGCTACAGTAGGAATCATAGACAATTAGGTCGGGCCTCCCAATGACATTCTGGGCCATGCCCAATGTCATTAAATATTAATTCAATCCACTAAAGAATTAATATTTGCACTACCTTTCCTAATTCCATAAATTAATTATTTAATTTAGCTCTCATATTATTTGCTTATTAAATTCCCCATGTTTAAGATATCACATATCCATTAATTATATTAATTTATGATAATTAATTTAATCAATATCTTTTATCCTTGATCATCCACTCAACCTTATAATTGTGCAAGAACAAATCTTCCTGCAGGACTAAAGCACAATTATCTTTATGAGCTTTCAAGAGGACATCATCACCCGAATATATTTGTCGGACATGATTTCCGTCAATATCCCACTCTGTATATAATGTATTGGCCAATACATAAATTCATAATTTAAAATAAATTACTTAATGTACGAATCAAAGCATGTGCATTTAATACAAGTGTCAATCACTATATCCGGATTAGGAACATAAGCAATAATAATATCATAGAATCTTAGTTCTTCTTTATTGTCAGAATAAAAGAAAGAATTATTCTACTATTTTGATCCCGTTCAATATACACAAAGTATACAAGTATTATTCAATAATAAATATATACTATTTCTAAATAATACTTCAGCCCTTCTAGTGGTCTAACAACACTTAAACTGTGAACCTTTATTATAATATATAAGGAGGTTGACAATCTAATCTTCTGCTATCCCATCTGATACTAGATTTTCTACAATATATAATATTCACACAATATGAAAACATGCATTCAAGATTCACAAATGATTATTATAATAGTATATACTTCAAACGAATAGTTCATTATAAACCCTAACAATCTCCCACTTATACTCAAGCTATTCTTTGAGTATATCAGTGTTTATTACAATCAATCCACTACCAACTATATAACTATGTGACCAAGTGTCTGACTCATATCACTTTCATGTGCTCCTGAAAAGCCTTAGCGGGTAAGCTCTTCGTGAAAGGATCTGCCCAGTTATCCTTCGACGCTATATCAGCCACAATAACATCTCCTCGCTTAACTGTTAGTCGCTAAACATGTGCTAATAATAAACGCAAGTATACGAGTTCGCAAGTAGTATAGAATCTTTTCTAGTTCATTCCCACAGAGACTGTCTTGGTTAACTAATTATTTTATGCACTTAAGCAACAATGTATGGTTATTATTCAATGCTAAGACGATAACAATTGGGTTGGTTATAACTAAGAATTAAGCTAACAATTATACTAAGAGAATAAGTTTGGTTGAAATAATATATATGACAAACATGGGATTCTAACTTCATTAAATACTTCATTCAATAGCCTTGTTGTTCTTAACCTTAGCAAGTAATGGTGATGACACTAATAAGACAACACGACTAATAAATGCTAACTTTCGTTGCACGAGTATCATACTACCAGACATCCACAAAAGAGATAGAAGCTGAATAGACACCAATTATATTGAGACCATATATGTCTATAGAATTGGACAACATAATGGTTTAAGCACAAGTTATCTATCTTAATTACACAGGGCAAGTAAGATGGTTAAAATTACCTACGAATCATGAATAACAAATACATGAACCTATGCTAGCATGGCAAGTTCTAAATTCTTAAATTCATTTTCGCTTCATTAAGAATTAACACACTATCTTATAAGTTCGTGACGATCATAAGACGAATACGCACAACCAATACTAGGTTATCATACAATCACGACACACTAAGACATCGAAACAATTTAACTAAAGAAATCCATAAGTAAATCCGTTATAACCCCACGATAATGATTAGCCCATAATTGGACTCATCATCAACGTGGGTTTCGATTAAAGCATGGAATAACAAATGTAGTTTTTATAACGATAAATAAAACCAAGTACAAAAAAAGATTAAGGTTCACAAATAAGAAAACTAGCATCCAAGTTACAACTTAAACAAAGATTCAAAAGTAAAAACAATATCTTCTTTGTCCTCGTTGAATTATGCTAATAAGGTCTTCTTATGGCTCTCCTTGATATGTCTCTGGCTTGATATCTAATTAAAAATGACCTAGAGTTGTTTATATAGCAGCCCCATGCAGTGTAGAATTCTTTCTTTCATAAACCAAGTAGAAACAGGATTCTGCCATCCCGACACGTCGCGGCCGTGTGCTTGATCAGCGCGGGCACGCTGGGCTTCTGCCAGAACTTGACTTCTTCATTTTTTTTGCAGATTTGAGCCGGCTTCCAATGGGCTTTTATGCCAACACCACCTTGACACCAAATTAGCACCAAAACAATGCTAATTCACCTGATTACCTAGATAATGCCTGAAATGCAAAAACACTCGAAAACACGTTAAAACATAACAACTTGAGTACAAACGCATCAATTCAAAGCTTATTAGAGCATAATAAAGTGTCATAAATGCCACTCAACATACCCCCAAACTTGAATCGATGCTTGTCCTCAAGCATAAATAGACTCAAAGAACAAGAAATAAAATGCAAGAATGTAACTAAATGAATGAAACAATCCCCAAAGAATAACTAAACCAACCAACGAGCAACACCTCAGAAAATGCAATTATTCACATAAAGATCAATCAAATCTCACAAATCAACCTACAAACCAGAGACATGCGTTTGTGCAGATGCTTACAGATATACAATCGCAACTAGATCGACAATCATGACTCACTACTTATCAAAACAATCGTAAGTTTATAAATAGAATAAAAGCTAGACTCATAATAACTTATAACACTTCAATTCTTATATTGGAGTTTAACATGGACTCCCGCTTTTATTCATAACAAAACAACACAAGTATACTTATTTCATCGTGCAATGAGTGAGGTCCACAAAAGACTTATACCATAATACCCATGTAGCGAGCGTTAGGTTAGCGGATCTCAAACTATAAAAGCCTTAGGTCACTAGGCACAAAGTCCCCTAAGAACTTAATAACTCGAGTACTAAAGAGCCTACTCGTGATCAATTATACATAACACTTATTTTGTTTTCTTTTCTTTCTTTCTCTATTTTTTTTCATTTTTTTTCTTTTCCAACGAATTTCTGAACGAGTGTGTTTTACTTCATCTCGCTCCACCCTAGACTACTCATAAAAATATGAGCCGGATACTAGCCATTTGACACCTAGCCACACAACTAGCAATGAAATCCAATTTTCTCCAATTCCTAAATGTCCATGTCTTTTATTATTAAGAGAATACCCTAAATTCCAAATATAAACAAGCGATTACACCTCGACAAACAAACAAACCATGACCATGATCCAGCACTCTAGCAACCTATAAGACTTAGTAAAATACAAGTGTCTCTAGCATGCAAATTAATTCGATAAGACTTAACATCACTAAATACGACATCACTACACTAACATCAATATCACCCACTAATCGGAAAAATCATCTAAGGGATCATGTTATAATGCAAATGCATGAAAATTATATGAACAATATATCCTAAAAACTACCAAAAAAAACTACATGGCAAAATATGCAAACTATATGATCTAAACTATCATGAATCATGCAACTATATGTGACTCACACAAAAACATATTTCTTCAACTACTACCCCCAAAATTAAAATATTCACTGTCCTCAGTGAAGGTAATAGGAAGGAATTCAGGCATACCTAATCAGAATGAGGCTCATCACCCTCCACGGGTGGAGTGTCAGGTGTATCAGGAGGCGGATACACGGAGTCCTCACCAAATACTGGCCATTGGATCAACACCGGTGGCTCTAAATGCAGTCCCAAATGCTTGGGTTAGATCATGTGCGAACCGACTATGGATGTCGTGCTTCGCATCCATCCTCCTAGCTAGACGCCTATACTGTGTCGAGCTCAAACAAGCTCCAATATATGTTCATGCTGCCTCCTGCTCCTGCTCTTGCTGCGATGAACCAGCCTCCTCTCCATACTGAGCTCCCCAAGCTGCTCGACGGGCATGCTGAGAACCTCTCGCAGTAACAGCCTCCATGGGCCTACCATCTGGCAGATGATCATAAGAGTACCCAAGCCCCTTAGGATCGGGCTTGCTGCCATACCACTCAACAATGTTGTGCAGCGCAGAACTGTCAATGGGAGCACTGGGAATCTGAAACTGCTCATGTGCGGGCCAATGAACACTAACTGCCACGTACAACTTCGTCACAACGGACGCATACAGAACAACACATGTAGTACCTCCTTCCAAGAATCTCAGAATCCCCTGATAAATCACCATCCCCAAATCAATGTAATAAACCTGAAGAATACCCCATAGAAGACGAGCACGCTCCACATGCACAGGCGAAGATGGCATAATGTTAGCACAAATAAACAAGTTCCAAGCCCGTGCAAACCTGTTCATGCACGACGCAGGGAACATGGAGTAATCAGTAGTGCCCCTCTTGAACTTCCAGTGAGTCTCAGACACACACAAAGTTGCAACGATCAGATCCAAGTTGAAGTCCTCGGGAGTCTTACCATTTCAAGTGTCCTGACCCACCTTTCTCAAGGGTTTCTCAATCACCATCCTGATAGCCTCTGCAGTATACTCCACAGTCCTCCCTCGAACCACCGTGAAGCCATTCTTCTTCTCCTTGGTGTTAGCATAGAACTCCCGCACAACACTCATGGGCACAGCAGTGGAAGCCTCACAAAAAGGAACCCAGCCCATCTCAAGAATCATCTCCAACAGCTTATTATCTTTCCCTGATGGAAGAAAACCCCGCTCCTTAGTAATAGGCTTCGAGAGAAGCCTCGTGTACTCCTCTTTAGCCTCAGAAGTAGAAAATCTTGGCCTCACACCACCCACACTTGATGAATCGGTGGTGATGTTGTCTACTTGCGTTCTTTGCCTCTTCGGTGCCATTGGGTATTAATGAGAGAGAATAAAAATTAAGTGTTGAGAGAGATTTGTGTTTAAGAATTTATGAAGTGGTGGAGAAGTTTGTGTATAAGTGTATGTATTTATAGGTGGAGAGGTGAGAATTCAATAAGAAATAGAAGTGGAAATTGATTGTGGGAATCGTTGGAATAATGGGTTTCATTTGGAGAGGGAATTATGGGATGTGGAAGAGTAAAAATCGGGTAGGAATTGATTTTTGAGTAAAACTCCCGAAGTTACCTTGTAAACTGCTATTTCTTATTTTTATTTTTTCCGAACAGGGACCCAGCGTGGACGTGCACTAGGACAGCGCGGGCGCGCTTACTCTCTGGAAAATCGGCGCAGGCGCGGGCTAGATTAGCATGGGCACGCGCTAGATCAGCGCGGGTGCGCTTGGTTACTGGGAAAACAGTGCGGCCGCGCGCTTGGTCAGCACGCGCGCGCCCAGCTTCTGTAGTTGGCCCAGAATTTTTTTCTTTTTCTGATTTTTTTTTGTTTTTCTCCTTTCTTTTTGCTTCCTCTACCTACTAATGTACAACATACTTGGGTTGCCTCCCAAGAAGCGCTTGTTTCTTGTCGCTAGATCGACGTAGAACCTTGAGCTCAAACGGACAATGCAACGGCACTAACCACCTCGCGGTTTGCTGTGTCACCATAGTAATGCTTCAACCTCTGACCATTTACCTTGAACGCTTGGCCCAGATCATTCTCAAAACTTTCCACCGCTCCATGTTGAAATATAGTTTTGATTATAAAGGGCCCTGACCACCTTGACTTCAACTTTCCAGGAAAAACACGGAGACGAGAGTTGAACAGAAGAACTTGTTGTCCCGGCACAAATGATTTGAGCACTAGACCCCGGTCGTGCCACCTCTTGACTTTTTCCTTGTACATTTTGTTGTTCTCATAGGCTTGAAGTCAAAATTTGTCGAGTTCATTCAATTGAAGCATCCTCTTCTTTCCAGCCGCATCCAAGTCAAGATTCAATTTCTTCAAAGCCCAATAAGCCTTATGCTCGAGCTCCACAGGCAAATGACACCCCTTACCATAAACCAACTGAAATGGCGACATTCCTAATGGAGTCTTATATGCTGTTCTATACGCCCAAACAGCTTCATCAAGCTTCAAAGACCAATCTTTCCTTGATGGACACACGACCTTCTCCAAAATGCGCTTGATCTCTCTGTTAGACACCCCAGCTTGACCATTTGTTTGAGGATGATAAGCCGTAGCAATACGATGATTCACATTATACATTTTCAACATAGCAGTGAACTTGCGATTGCAAAAATGTGACTCCTCATCACTGATTATGACTCTTGGAGTTCCAAACCTTGTGAATATCTGCTTGTGAAGAAAATTAAGCACCATTTTCACATTATTAGTTAGCAACACCTTAACTTCCACCCATTTTGACACATAATCAACCGCCAACAAGATATACTAATTGTTACAAGATGAGATAAATGGCCCCATGAAGTCAATTCCCCACACATCGAAGACCTCAACCTCTAGAAGCATATTAAGAGGCATCTCATCCTTCTTAGACATATTACCCACACGTTGACATTGATCACATTTCAAAATAAACTGATGAGCATCTTTAAACAATGTCGGCCAAAGGAAACCTGCTTGAAGAACATAAGCTGCTGTCTTTTCTCCACCATAATGTCCTCCATTATCTGTTAAGTGGAAATCTCGCAAAATCCATCCCGATTCGCTGTAAGGAATACATCTGCTGATGATTTGGTCAGCTCCTTGACAAAAAAGAAACGGCTTATCTCACATATACCACTTCACTTTATGTAGAAGCTTCTTCCTTTGAGCATGAGATAAGTCGGGGGCATGATATTACTCACCAGGTAGTTCATAATGTCTGCAAACCACGGTTCTTCTTCTTGCACTCTAAACAGTTGCTCATCGGGAAAAGACTCATTTATCAATGTCTTATCCAATGAAATGGCATTAGGATTTTCTAAGCGTGAGAGATGATCAACGACTCGATTTTCAGTCCCTTTTCTGTCCTTGGTCTCTAGTTAAAATTCTTGAAGCAAAATAACTCATCTAATCAATCTAGGCTTCGAGTCCTTTTTTGAGTTGAGATATCAAATTGTAGCGTGATCAGTGAAAACTGTCACCTTAGTCCCAAGTAGATAAGATCGAAATTTCTCAAAACCATAGACAATAGCTAAAAGTTCTTTCTCTATAGTAGTATAATTCAGTTGAGCACCATTAAGAGTCTTACTAGCATAGTAGACCACATGGAATATGATGTTCTTCCTCTGTCCAAGAACTACTCCAACTGCATAGTCACTTGCATCACACATCATTTCAAAAGGTTCATTCCAATCAGGTGCAGTTATGACCGGTGCCGTTATTAAACTCTTTTTTAATGTCTCAAAAGCTGCAAAACACTCATCATCAAACTTGAAAGGAACATCTTTCTCTAACAGACTGCATAATGGCTTTGAAATTTTTGAGAAGTCTTTGATGAAAAGCCTATAGAAACCCGCATGTCCAAGAAAACTGCGAATTCCCTTAACAAAAATAGGTGGAGGAAGATTCTCAATGACCCCACTATGGCCTTGTCCACCTCTAGACCTTTACTAGAAACCTTGTGCCCGAGAATAATGCCCCGACACACCATAAAGTGACATTTCTCCCAATTGAGAACCAGATTGGTCTCCACACACCTTTTGAGAACGTGTCCAATATTTTGCAAGCATTCATCAAAATAATTGCCAAATACAGAAAAGTCGTCCATGAATACCTCCACATTCTGGCCAATCATATCAGAAAAGATGACCATCATAAATCTCTGAAATGTGGCTGGTGCACCACACAGACCAAAAGAAACGCGTATGAAAGTGAAAGTACCAAATGAACAAGTGAAGGTAGTTTTCTCCTGATCTTCTAGAGCGATTCAAATCTGATTGTAACCCGAATAGCCATCCAGAACACAATAGTAATCATGCCCAACCAATCTATCAAGCATCTGATCAATGAAAGGAATAGGGAAGTGATCTTTTCTTGTAGCCTTGTTCAGCTTCCTGTAGTCCATGCAAACTCTCCACCCTGTGACTGTTCTAGTAGGAATAAGCTCATTCTTCTCATTTTCTACCACAATAATACCACCTTTCTTCATTGAACCGGGCTTACCCAAGAACTGTCAGATATGGGATAGATAATTCCTGTATCTAGCCACTTAATAATTTCCTTTTCACTACTTCCTTCATGATTGGATTAAGGCATCTTTGCCGCTCGACCGTAGGCTTGCTACCTTCCTTTAGTAGAATTTTATGCATGCAAAAAGAAGGGTTGATTCCCTTTATATGTGGCGCCCTCCAAACCCGGGTCAGTAGTTTGGGGTCCACACACATACACCTTATTTATAACCTGCTTATAATAATAATAAATATAATAATAATATGCAGTGACCCTACTTATCAACTACCACGGATCGCAACAGGTTAAAGTATGTACACCAGCCAACCACACTTACTTATATTATAAACCGTTTAAATCCCAACTATCCAACTCAGAACTGAGTATTAAACATTATTACAAACTTTTTACAAACTTAAATCATTCCAAAAGAAGCCTACTAGCTCAACTTGATCAATCTGAACTCCTAGCTCTCGCGCTGGACTGGTGATCCTCGTACCAACCGGTTCCTTCTTAACTGGAAAAGAACATAAACAACATCGCACAAATGAGCTAACTAGCTCAACAAGTCATAATGACAAAACTGAGAATAATGATCATCAGGGAAATATGGTTATGATATCAAGTGAACAATGGATTATGATTTAGAATTGGATATTATATTTTCATTTTAAAAACCAAGGTTAGGCTGCTGATCAGTCACGCACTAACCCCGAGCAAAGCACACAACACTGCTCTAACAACTGGATCCAAGGCACACATTGGCCTAACTTGACCATTATATGGTCTGACCACGAATCTGGTCCACAATTTTATAAAACAATCCAATTCTACCATAATAACAGAATAAGCAGTAATAAACCATGAACATGATGATTAAGAACATTGGAAGTTCAATAATGCAAATGGTTTCAATCTGTATAAGGATCAAAATGGCATTTCCAAAGCTTGGCTGCTAGGTAGTAAAAGAATTGGATAACAAAGGAATCAACATTTCAGGGTTCCAAGGATTTGGTCTTTCAAAACATAAGATACAATGGTTTGAATGTGTAAGCAATTTGGTTCAGTATTTAATATTTAGTTTGTATGTATTTATGGAGTAGTATCGTATATTTCAGGTTCGTATTTGGGTATACAACAATCAATGGTCTAGAAAGAATCAGGTTTACGGCTCAAGATCAATAACTGGAATCAAGGTCTAGGGTTCAGTGCTTCAAAGCACTTGCAATGTAAAACAACAATATCAATCAATACAATATCTCGAGAAAGTTCAGAACACTTGCCTAGTACTAACTTACTACACTGCACTTGCTCTCAATCACCACTGCCTTACTCCCTGACTATCTGTTTTCCTTTCCTACGCCTTGCCTCTTCTGCTCACATATCATAAGCATCTATCAATATTTAACTCATACGATTCTATTCGACACATACTTCTATTTACCCTTCGTTTCACCCAAATCCGATTAAGGAATTGAAAGTTACGCAATAAACAAGTAAACATCGAATATACAGACCGACAGTCAACCAACAAGTCACATATAACACATAGCACGTCACATAATCAATAATATATTATTTATAAATAAGTCTCGGGTCATAAACAAGCTTTCTGGTATTTAAAATGATTTTTAAAACATTTTTCGGAATTAAAACGGGTCGTTGGATCAATTTCGAAGTAATAAATAGGGTTCGGTTGGCCAATTCTGGCTTCAAAACAATTTCATAATAATTATCGAGCCTTGAAAATAATTTAAAATAATATTTTAAAGCTCGAAACTATATTTCGGAATTTTTAAATCATTTCTAAATAATTAAATCTAATTAAATAATTAATTAAAATCAATTAATAATTAATTAAATCAATTAATCAATCAATTTTTGAATTAATTGACCAATTAATCAATTAAAAATTAACTGAAATTAATTAACTAATTAATTCAGATTTATTTTTTAATTAAAAATAATTTTCGGAATTAAAATAATAATTTTTAGAATTTTCAGAAATTAAAAATGAATTTTTATAATAAAAATAAATAGGAAATATGATTTTTGATATTTTTAAAACAGGAATCCTAAATTTGCAAACTCTGGAAACTTCAGGGACCAAACTGCATCTTCCCCAAAAGTCCAGGTACCAAACTGCAATTTTACAATCCCCGTGGCCGGAAAATACAGGGGTGGCCGGAGAACACGATTTCGGCACCCTCACCTCAGCACAAGCTCCAGATTACATCTACAGACAACCAGGAACTTATTCATGCAATCAAATCATTCAAATAACCCCAGACTTGGCCGGAAATTGGCCAAGAACATCGCCGGTTTCCGGCGAACTTCGGAAATTTTCAAATTACAACTCCCTTCGATTCAGACATCCTCTGTTAACGAGCTATATACCAATCGATTGCAAATTTCATAAGGAATATAATTGTAATAACCCCAATTTTTGGAAATTTTTGAAACCCTTATGAATAGTGATTTTGCAGATTATGCTGAATGAGAAAACTTTTCATGCCACACTATATAGGGGTTCTGTTATGGATATTCTGAGATTTTATTAGTACTCTATATGGTATATAAGTGTATGTAAAGATCGTCAGAATCCAATTCCAAACACTTTGATTTTTCCCGGAAATCCACTAGATACGGAAAGAATTGAGTATAAGGTAATAGGATAAAAAGGATTTAAATTAAAGGATTATAAGAGAGGATCATAAAAGGAATATAATGTATTGAGAAAGGTTAAGGGAACCCAAGTAATAAGATCCCGGATATGATCTCTCAAACGATAAACGAGAACGAAAGATAAGCGAACCGTAAAACAAATAAGTGACCAAGAGACAAGCTTGTACAAGAAGCCAAGGATTGTGACATCATCAAATCACAAGGTGTGGACAAGTGGAAGCATTATGACATGTGCAAGGTGACATAAGCATGACAAAAGGGAAGGAATTGTTGGATGATTGTAAACCACACAAAGTTCAAGGTTAGAAAGGTAATTAACCAAAAACAAAACCAAAACAACCTAGCTAGCCAAAACAAATCAAAGTAAACACAAAATTTTTCATTTCTTCAACATTGCTCTCGGCTTTTTCTTCTTTTCAAAGGAAGAAAAATCAAAAATCAAGTTCCAAGCATTGTTAAATCACAAGGTAATTATCTAAGGTTCCTTGTACATAGATATGGATGTCCTATAAGTTTAAGCTTCTAATTCCTTCACAATCTCTTCCATTAATTCAAGGAAGAAGATGGTGAATAGTAACTTTCAAAAAATAACTTTAGTTTTCTTGAATTTTTATGAAAGTTTAAGGTTATACAAGCAAGGATCAAGGTTCTTTAGGCATTCGAAGCTCTTGTGTTGTGTTAAGAAGCTTCAAGGAAGGTATAATCTCTTAACCAAGCATTGTTATTGAATATTAAGAGAATAATATGAGTGTTATAGTTCATGAGAGGCTTGATGGTTGTGTATGTAGAGATTAGTTGGTTTTGGGATGTTTTTGGAGTTGTAAATCTTGGTTGTTGATTAATGAACTTAAGTGTAGTTTAAATTCATGATAAAAATAGTATAAATTGTTAATGTTGAGTTGTTGGGGCTGTTATGATAAAGTATGGATGGAGTTTTGATTGGGTTGTGATTGTGGGTTGATTGGTGATGGTTTGGTGTTGAATTGGAATGGTATAAAATTGGGAAATCGCGTAAACATAGCCGTCGTAATATCCGATTTACTTTAGACTGCTTTTGTTCATAACACTAGGACCCGAGAACTCCCTGCTAGGTTTTGACCATTGCCATGTTTAGATAGTTCATGTTACGAGCTTCGTTTTGATATGTGGTTCGTTTGATTCCGATGTACGGTTTAGGAGAAACGGCCGTTTTAAGTAACGACATTTCGTGAATGAATCATTACCCCTCGCCGTACTTCGAAACATAGGTTAGAGACCTTAAATGACTAATTGAAGTATGAAACAATTATTTTAAGTGTGTTAGTCAGTTGGTAAGACACTCGCGAAAGAATCGCCTTAAAACCCTTAATGGTTAATTTATTAAAAATGGTGGAGCCGAGAGTACTCGAGCGACTTAAGTGAATCGTTAAGCGCGAAAGCGAACGTTAGGACTCTAAATGGTTAAAGTCTAGTTTCTTAAGCGACCGGGGTTTAATTCCGACTTATGTTGTTGTTCATAGGTTATCGGACCCACTCTAAGCTTAAGTCTATCCGGGAGCACTCAGGCAAGTTTTCTACCCGTATAACTGTTGTTGTGATGTATATGTGTATATGCATGATCTTGCGATAATTGCATATTTGTTATTAGCAAATTCTTGCGATATATTGTAGCATGTGATATGGTATATATGCATGCCTATTTCATATTCTTGATTTATATATCTGTTGGTTAAAATGCTTACAATTGCATAATACCTATGCTAGAGATAAGCGGTATTGAGTTTACCCTTAGTGGAGGGGATCAAAAGGTGAAAACATTTTCTAAAACCGGGAGTCGAGGATCCCGAGTAGACTTTATATATATATATTTATATATATATGGTTATAGTTTTAAAAACTATTAATCGAATAAGGTTTATTCGATAACTTTATATTATTTAATGAATATTATTTGAATATTCATTTGAGGACTTATGACTCTGTTTATTATATTTATTGATTATTAATTGAATATTCATTTGAGGATGTATGACTCACTTTATTTTATTTAATGAATATTATTTATAATATTCATTCGAGGTATTATGACTCCGCTTATCATTTAATAATATTCTTTATTTTATTAAAGAATAATGTTTCGATAATCAAACTTATTTTCGATTATTCAAATAAAGATAGTACTTTCGTATAATTATATCTTTGGTTATTTAATATCCATTTCTAGTATGAGTGTTAAAACTTCTACTTCGAATATTTTAATAAGGATTATCTTTATGAGAATATTATTTAAATAATAATATTCAGATATTTCTAATATATTGGGACTGATTTATTTTAATAAATCAGCAGTACTCCAAACACTCTTTAAAAATGATTTCGAGTCTTCAAAATGATTTTTAAAGTTAGAGTGGACCCCAAAACTCATTTTTTATATTTAAGATCTTCCTTTCAAAGGGGATTGAAATACTCGCTCAAAACCTGGGGGATCCAGCTCTGTGGTGCATTTTACATTCGCAACGTGGTTGCTGTTTTCAGAAAACAAATGAATTGATTACTTACCCAACGTTCGTGAAGTAAGCCCATCTAATTGAGTCGGCATAAGCGACAGGCCGGGGTACGGTCTATCAAAGTGTAAGTGGCTGGGTGGCAGTCCATCAACGCGTTAGAGGCCGGGTGGCGGTCCAGCACAAGGTCCTTATGTGGCCAGGGTGATGACCGGTGGGGGATTCATCCATCTACTAGTAGAAAAGGTTACTTAATGGGTATCTTTGCCTGATCAGCAAGATATCGGGTTTATGCCAAAAAAATTTCCTTTCCAAATTTATTGGATATTGCAATTCTATTCATACTTTACATGACAGAGGTTTTCAGGAAACGTATGTATATATATAGGTGTATATATATATCGGGAATTAATGAAGTATATCATAACTTCATTTCCTTCAAAATATTTCAAAGATTGAAACTATTCAAATCTTGTCTTGTAGTCTCATCTATGTGATGAACTTTTGAAACTAATTATAACTTGAACGGTGGTAGTTCAAGTAGTATTCAGAAAAGATATAAGCATATTGGAGTATCTTGTAACTTCATCTTTTAAACTTATATCTAGTTAATGATTATCTTATGCATGACAAAGATTTTCACAAAAACGTTGAGACAAGGTTAGATATATGAGATCACCTTGCAACGATATTTTTATACAGTTATAAACTGGAACTTGTGTATATTATACATGTCAGAGGATTTCAAAGATTGTGAAAAGTATATATGTATATATATACTGAATATTTTACGACTTGGTCGCGTTATGATATCAACTTGGTTCATTTCTTCTTGACCAAGACTTTCATTAGTACTATGGGAAGGCTCATATATTGTTAATCATTATACATATTATTTTGGTGGGCTTGCTGCTCACCCTTGCTTTCTTCTTTCATCACACAACAACAGATAGAAAAGATGAACAGGACCAAGCTCCCAATTCGCGAGCGGATAGGAAACGTTCCGCAGTTTCCTATAGGCGTTGATGTCGCTGTAGCTGAGGTAGGAACTACCAATAGGCTAGGCTTCAACTTTTGGATGTACCATAGTTATGTATCTTTATCAATTGTAATAATGGCAAAAAAATGTAAATTTATTCAGAAACCCTTTTAAGGTGTAGTGGCAGATAATTGTGGAATAAAATGACTTGTGACTATTTTTGGATATTCATCTCTGAGACTATAACTTGTGGTGTGTGTGTTTATTGTGGGGTCACAGTACAGAGTAGTTGATTGTTTATTAAGATTGGGTGTTATTAAGGGAAATGGAACTCGTGACAACCCGGATCCTCAACCCCGGATTTGGGGGTGTTACAGAAATGGTATCAGAGCCAAGCGTTATAAACCTCAGAGATGATGTGACGTTAAGATAATAAGTTCACTAAGATAATAAGAACTCTTGCCAAGTTCATAGTCGGGCTACCTAACATAGTTCTGACAGTTAAAACCCTAATGGGAACCCTTATAAATATCGTGATAGAAGCGTAGTTCGTTATTATATATAGTAGCGGGACTCCGAACCCTGAGGTTGAGGAGCAACAACGCGATGATGTTTTATTACTTATTAGAGATCATATTATGAATCCGATAGAGCGTCTTAACGCGGGATCGAATGATGTTCATATTGAGGATATAGCGGTTGAGGATGTTGTCCTAGAAGGGATAGTTGCTGAGGAGGATCCCATGGAGGATCCTGACAAGAATGAATAAAGGACCACTGAGGAATTGATGACCATGGTTAGGGCAACTACAAGAGGTAGGATTGGCCGGTCACTACCAGAGGTTCGTTCAAGTTTGTAAAGATAGTAGCCCCTTTAATGTGGTTTACTCGTAAGACTGAGAAGTTCGAATGGACAGAGAAATGCGAGAACAGTTTTCAAGAACTGAAGCAAAGGTTGGTGACGGCTCCTATGTTGGCGTTGCCGGATGGAAAAGGAGATTTTGTGATTTGTAGTGACGCTTCGCATAAGGAATTAGGGTGCTTCTTATACAGCACAACAAGGTACTCGCGTACGCGTCAAGAAAATTAAGGGAATATAAAATTCGATATCCCCACCTATGAGCTTGGGCTCATGGCAATAGTTTTGTCCTAAAGATTGGAGGCACTACTTGTATGGAGAGAAGTGCGAGAATTACCTAAGCCATAAGTGCTCTAGTACATTTTCACGCAGAAAAGAGCTCAACATACACTAGAGGAGGCGGTTAGAGCTAATCAAGAATTATGATTGGGAGATTCTTTATCATTCGGGGAAAGCCCATGTGGTGGCTGATGCCCTTAGTAAAAAAGGAGAGACTCAAGATAATAATGTCTTTGGGAGAGTTTATAAGAGATTTTGAGAAAATGAAATAGAAGTGAAGGTAACCGGAGCCGGTACCGAAAAGCTGTTTGAGATTGCAATACAGACCAAATTATTGGAAAAGAACATATTGTGCCAGAAAAAGTGATGAATGAAGGCAGAGAGTCAATGACTAGAGAAGAGATTAATACCAAGAAAGATGATAAGGGAATAATGAGGTATTCCTACAGAGTTTGGGTTCCAAACGTTTAAGAGCGTAAGGACTGGATCTTAGATGAAATCCATAGCTCGAGGAATAAGATTTAGGGCAAACCCCGAATGTGATAGTCAGGGAGGTTGCCATTAAGAAAGAAGGAGCCCATCACATAATGAAGTGGAAAACAAGGATTTTTAACGTATAAGATAACCCCAAGTATGGGAGAAGGATGAAACATTTCATACTAAGGAAACAGAAAGTCGAGTAAGGAAAGGAGACCCGTTACGGTACTCCTATACGGCAATTCATGGACCTGTCTAAAAAGAACTTAGACTATTATCCCTAACCACCACCCTGAGGAAACAATGCAGTGAGAAATTCTTTCAGGACCTTTAAGTCGCTAAGCTCTCAGATTTCCAAGGAACAAGCTAACCCAGTCGAGGCAAGAGCCTGGCTAAAGGAAATATAGGAATCATTTGAGATTCTAAATGATTGACGAATCACAAAAGACTGTTTTTATCACTTACCCTCCTAGGAGAGAGGCCACCCGCTGGTGAAAGTCCAAGGAAGGAACGGAGCCAGAGGTTACAATAAACTGATTAAAGTTCAGTCAATTGTTTTCAGGAAAGTACTTCCCAAGGTTATGGATATAATGTAAAAGCTTTAGAGCCAGAACAAAGGCGGACGAGTATGATGAATTATGAATCTAAGTTGTAAAAGTTGTCAAGATTCGTTCTAAGGACACGAATCCAGAATGACGGGATGTTTGAAATCAATACTTATGTTGTGTTGGTTCATGAAATAATGATAAGAGAAAGGAAAATAAAAAGAAATTGAAGTGGAAAGGAATATAAAGGCAATAGAGTTTGAGGAATGATAAGGGAGTTGGGTATGAGAAAACCCTAAAGACTCGTAGCAATAGAAATAGAAAAGTATGTAATCGTCAGGATGAGGGTGATTCACCATGAGTTAAAATTGATGGTTGAAGGCATAAGAGATACATATATTTTATCCCCTGTAAGTTGGGAGGATTCGAGGAAACCTTGAGATAGTTCGAAGGATAAATAATGAGACGCGGATAGACTGAGGAGAAAAGGAAGTAGGAAATTAGGAAAATTGGATGAAGGAAGTGACCTTCAAGAATGTGAAGTGTAAGACCGGTGGCTTGATACCCAGAAAGGGAGACGCCAGGTATGAAAGATATCCCAACATTGAGGTGACTGTTGAGATAAACAACAAAAGTAAATAAGGAATTATTAAGAAGAGGTTCACGTTGAACACGACCAATATCTTCTGGAACATCCTTGTTATCGTTACCAAATTAGGCAAGACAAACGGATAACCGTTGCTATCTTTTGGAGGCCATATTGATTGACCCCATTTTGAATACAGATGTTATTGTGAAATTAGACATATACTATCGAGGTGGGAATGATGGAATAAGACACCCTTATCAGGGATATATGACTTGATTTATCCATGGAAGGATGCATGTACTTTTTCTAAAGGTGGAATTAAGGATAGAACATCGGTAACTTAAAATGAATCCTAGGGGAATGCATAAAGGTTGGCATTTCACCCTTAATAGGGACAGTATGAGTTTTGACAGTATGATTTGGAAAGGGTTAAGGTAACAACAACCTTTAAGAATCAGTGGAGAAATTTTTCAGAAGTATATAGACAATGGTTTTAGTATTAGTAAATGGTATTTTGATATGCCCTGTATCTAGGGAATACAAGAGGAACGATTCAAGGATAACCTAAGAGGTTTTACAAGAAAGAAAGGTAATATTCAAAATTCTCAAGAATAGAAATGTTGATAAAGGAAATATGACGTAATTACAATGATGCCAAGTGGGGCACGTGTTAAACCACGAGAAATTATGGATCGAACCAGTAAAGGTCGAAATTGTTCAGGGAAATTAGGACCTAAGATTAAAGATGTTCTAAGTATGATTCGGAGTCAGTCGTGACAGTGATTAACCTCTAAAGACTGAGGCAATAACTTATGGAAAAATGGTGATTTTTTTTTACTCATCAGATTTTAAGGAAGACATCTTCACATAAGCAGTGATTGAAATGAGGTAGAAAATTTATTTGGAGGTGGTTAAAATGACATTGACTGTAAGGAAATTTTACTATCAGGAAAGGCCAAAGAGGTGGCCGACACTTTAAAGGTAAGAGGATAATTATAGGAGCTTGTGCCAGAGGAATACAGTAATAAGGATTAAAGCCGTGAAGGTTGTATTATGGTTTGGAAGATTGACATTCCTTCTGATGACTGTGCAATACCCAACCGTAATAGTAGTTGGTAGAGGTTTAATTCGTGTAATCGCCATGAGCGGGCTATCTATCTCAGAAGATACTATCTTGAGATAAGCCAGGACCATGTTTCAAAAAGGACTAGACGAAACCTTGAGTTAAGTCTTCTATTTAAGGCATACGATTAAGAATGGTATTAACCTGCTATCATTGCTTTGATTGAAACTCTTCTGCAATTTTATCTGCTTCATGTCATGTATGTATGTCAGGATCAGGAGTGTTCTTCATGAATCATGATTGGTGATTATGTTAACTCCTTAGAAGTATTCTATACGACATGTATGGACTCTGTATGGTTAGATATTAAGATTTCATGGAAAGTGAATGACGACAGCAAGTCAGTGGTGGACCATAGTAGTGCAACAATGATTCTGCGAGTAATGAGTCGATTACAACCATGAGAGTTGTATTGGAATGGATGTTGAGATTAAGTACCACTAATCGGGTCGTGGTGATGTATAAGTTATCATTGAATAGACTAATTAAGTAGATTATTTACCTATTGAATATTTATTCCTCCTTATCAATTGAGGGTCGTATGACTATACGAGGAAGGTTGTGATGCAAGCATAGAATTCTAGTAACGATGATGTCTAGAATGAGATCCCAGATTCGATTTTCAATGTCGAGGGAGTTTCAAAGGTGATTGTGTATAAGCTCGAGGAAGAGCATGGGTCCATAGAATGATGGACGGAATAGCAAAAATATTTAAGCATGTGGAATGCGATGTAATAATACTTGATGTTGATATATATACACATATGTTTTATTCTCCTATGACAAACCTCTATAGTTCAGAGGTAGGTTCCAAGCCAGATATTTTGTGGCAGTATATTTTTTTTCATATATACAATTCTCTTCAATTCGTTCTTTTCTCTTCTTTTCATTTCATATAAACTGAGAAGAACAACCCTTCCAGAAGGGGAGGTATTGCCGAATGACTATCTATCTGTGTGATAGAAGCCGAGTAGGATACCAGCTATTGTTTAATTGCTTGTCAAGTACTAAAGGCTGGCCACCTTCTGTACTAACTATGCAATGTAACAAGTGTTCATGATCATAGTGATCTCTCAATGAATTCTTTTACTTCTATATGATGGATCAAGCTTTCGAAGATGGAGGCAGCTAGAAAGGAAGTGGTACCAAGTATGGTGGTATTCCGATTCTAATGCGTTAGTGATACTAAGGTTGACGTGGTTATTAAAAGGTTATAGAATGCTAACGAGCAAAAGTATAACCAGTATAATATTAGGAACGGAAGGTAGTAGCGATTACGAACTGGAAAAGAATGGGTATTGAGAAGCAAAAGCTCTAATGTTAAAAGCTATAATAAGAGTCTGTGCAATAGACTTGAAAGAATTTGGAATGATCACTTAACACGGATTGAGTTTTCTTACGATAATAGATCATATGTCAGTATTGAGATATCGCCTTATGAGATCCTTGAGGGAAGACAATGTCGATCTCCCTTATGTTAGGATGAAGTTGTAGAGCGTAAGATGCTCGGACCCGCAGTAGTCCAAAGGATCAAGGATATAATAGATTTTAATCAGATGACGGCTGGTAGTAGCCCAAGATGGGAACACGAAGTATGTTGATTTGACACGAAAGGACAAGGAATAGGAAGTAGGGGACCTAGTGTTGTTATAGGTATTCCCTTGGAAATGAAGGATGAGGTTCGGAAAGAAAGGGAAGCTAAGTCCACGAATTGTTGGACCCTTGGATATATTAAGACGTATTGGGAAGATAGCATATGAGCTAGCCCTACCCCCGAATATGTAGCAAGTTCATAACGTGTTCCACGTATCAATGTTAAGAAAGTGTAATTCGGATGCCAGATAAATAGTGGCATATGAGCGCATAGACATGCAACCCGACGTAACCTATATGGAGCAACCAGGAAGGGTTATAGAGTAAAAAGGAACAAGTGCTTAGGAGAAGGGTTATCAAACTAGGCAGAGTTTGGTGATAGGACCACAATGTGGGAAAATTTACTCAAGAATTAGAAAGTGCAATGCTAAGAGAGTATCCCTATTCATTTTATATCTGATTCCGGGACGGAATCCTTTTAAGGAGGGGAGACTGTAATAACCCCAATTTTTGGAAATTTTTGAAACCCTTATGAATAGTGATTTTGCAGATTATGCTGAATGAGAAAACTTTTCATGCCACACTATATAGGGGTTCTGTTATGGATATTCTGAGATTTTATTAGTACTCTATATGGTATATAAGTGTATGTAAAGATCGTCAGAATCCAATTCCAAACACTTTGATTTTTCCCGGAAATCCACTAGATACGGAAAGAATTGAGTATAAGGTAACAGGATAAAATGGATTTAAATTAAAGGATTATAAGAGAGGATCATAAAAGGAATATAGTGTATTGAGAAAGGTTAAGGGAACCCAAGTAATAAGATCCCGGATATGATCTCTCAAACGATAAACGAGAATGAAAGATAAGCGAACCGTAAAACAAATAAGTGACCAAGAGACAAGCTTGTACAAGAAGCCAAGGATTGTGACATCATCAAATCACAAGGTGTGGACAAGTGGAAGCATTATGACATGTGCAAGGTGACATAAGCATGACAAAAGGGAAGGAATTGTTGGATGATTGTAAACCACACAAAGTTCAAGGTTAGAAAGGTAATTAACCAAAAACAAAACCAAAACAACCTAGCTAGCAAAAACAAATCAAAGCAAACATAAAATTTTTCATTTCTTCAACATTGCTCTCGGCTTTTTCTTCTTTTCAAAGGAAGAAAAATCAAAAATCAAGTTCCAAGCATTGTTAAATCACAAGGTAATTATCTAAGGTTCCTTGTACATAGATATGGATGTCCTATAAGTTTAAGCTTCTAATTCCTTCACAATCTCTTCCATTAATTCAAGGAAGAAGATGGTGAATAGTAACTTTCAAAAAATAACTTTAGTTTTCTTGAATTTTTATGAAAGTTTAAGGTTATACAAGCAAGGATCTAGGTTCTTTAGGCATTCAAAGCTCTTGTGTTGTGTTAAGAAGCTTCAAGGAAGGTATAATCTCTTAACCAAGCTTTGTTATTGAATGTTAAGAGAATAATATGAGTGTTATAGTTCATGAGAGGCTTGATGGTTGTGTATGTAGAGATTAGTTGGTTTTGGGATGTTTTTGGAGTTGTAAATCTTGGTTGTTGATTAATGAACTTAAGTGTAGTTTAAATTCATGATAAAGAATAGTATAAATTGTTAATGTTGAGTTGTTGGGGCTGTTATGATAAAGTATGGATGGAGTTTTGATTGGGTTGTGATTGTGGGTTGATTGGTGATGGTTTGGTGTTGAATTGGAATGGTATAAAATTGGGAAATCGCGTAAACATAGCCGTCGTAATGTCCGATTTACTTTAGACTGCTTTTGTTCATAACACTAGGACCCGAGAACTCCCTGCTAGGTTTTGACCATTGCTATGTTTAGATAGTTCATGTTACGAGCTTCGTTTTGATATGTGGTTCGTTTGATTCCGATGTACGGTTTAGGAGAAATGGCCGTTTTAAGTAACGACGTTTCGCGAACGAATCATTACCCCTCGCCTTACTTCGAAACATAGGTTAGAGACCTTAAATGACTAATTGAAGTATTAAATAATTATGTTAAGTGTGTTAGGCAGTTGGTAAGACACTCGCGAAAGAATCGCCTTAAAACCCTTAATGGTTAATTTATTAAAAATGGTGGAGCCGAGAGTACTCGAGCGACTTAAGTGAATCGTTAAGCGCGAAAGCGAACGTTAGGACTCTAAATGGTTAAAGTCTAGTTTCTTAAGCGACCGGGGTTTAATTCCGACTTATGTTGTTGTTCATAGGTTATCGGACCCACTCTAAGCTTAAGTCTATCCGGGAGCACTCAGGCAAGTTTTCTACCCGTATAAATGTTGTTGTGATGTATATGTGTATATGCATGATCTTGCGATAATTGCATATTTGTTATTAGCAAATTCTTGCAATATATTGTAGCATGTGATATGGTATATATGCATGCCTGTTTCATATTCTTGATTTATATATCTGTTGGTTAAAATGCTTACAATTGCATAATACCTATGCTAGAGATAAGCGGTATTGAGTTTACCCTTAGTGGAGGGGATCAAAAGGTGAAAACATTTTCTAAAATCGGGAGTCGAGGATCCCGAGTAGACTTTATATATATATATTTATATATATATGGTTATAGTTTTAAAAACTATTAATCGAATAAGGTTTATTCGATAACTTTATATTATTTAATGAATATTATTTGAATATTCATTCGAGGACTTATGACTCTGTTTATTATATTTATTGATTATTAATTGAATATTCATTTGAGGATGTATGACTCACTTTATTTTATTTAATGAATATTATTTATAATATTCATTCGAGGTATTATGACTCCACTTATTATTTAATAATATTCTTTATTTTATTAAAGAATAATGTTTCGATAATCAAACATATTTTTGATTATTCAAATAAAGATAGTACTTTCGTATAAGTATATCTTTGGTTATTTAATATCCGTTTCAAGTATGAGTGTTAAAACTTCTACTTCGAATATTTTAATAAGGATTATCTTTATGAGAATATTATTTAAATAATAATATTCAGATATTTCTAATATATTGGGACTGATTTATTTTAATAAATCAGCAATACTCCAAACACTCTTTAAAAATGATTTTGAGTCTTCAAAATGATTTTTAAAGTTAGAGTGGACCCCAAAACTCATTTTTTTATATTTAAGATCTTCCTTTCAAAGGGGATTTAAATACTCGCTCAAAACCTGGGGGATCCAGCTCTGTGGTGCATTTTACATTCGCAACGTGGTTGCTGTTTTGAGAAAACAAATGAATTGATTACTTACCCAACGTTCGGGAAGTAAGCCCATCTAATTGAGTGGGCATAAGCGACAGGCCGGGGTACGGTCTATCAAAGTGTAAGTGGTTGGGTGGCAGTCCATCAACGCGTAAGAGGCCGGGTGGCGGTCCAGCACAAGGTCCTTATGTGGCCAGGGTGATGACCGGCGGGGGATTCATCCATCTACTAGTAGAAAAGGTTACTTAATGGGTATCTTTGCCTGATCAGCAAGATATCGGGTTTATGCCAAAATTCTTTCCTTTCCAAATTTATTGGATATTGCAATTCTGTTCATACTTTACATGATAGAGGTTTTCAGGAAACGTATGTATATATATAGGTGTATATATATATCGGGACTTAATGAAGTATATCATAACTTCATTTCCTTCCAAATATTTCAAAGATTGAATCTATTCAAATCTTGTCTTGTAGTCTCATCTATGTGATGAACTTTTGAAACTAATTATAACTTGAACGGTGGTAGTTCAAGTAGTATTCGGAAAAGATATAAGCATGTTGGAGTATCTTGTAACTTTATCTTTTAAACTTATATCTAGTTAATGATTATCTTATGCATGACAAAGATTTTCACAAAAACGTTGAGACAAGGTTAGATATATGAGATCACCTTGCAACGATATTTTTATACAGTTATAAACTGGAACTTGTGTATATTATACATGTCAGAGGATTTCAAAGATTGTGAAAAGTATATATGTATATATATACTGAATATTTTGCGACTTGGTCGCGTTATGATATCAACTTGGTTCATTTCTTCTTGACCAAGACTTTCATGAGTACTATGGGAAGGCTCATATATTGTTAATCATTATACATATTATTTTGGTGGGCTTGCTGCTCACCCTTGCTTTCTTTTTTCATCACACAATAACAGATAGAAAAGATTAACAGGACCAAGCTCCCAATTCGCGAGCGGATAGGAAACGTTCCGCAGTTTCCTATAGGCGTTGATGTCGCGGTAGCTGAGGTAGGAACTACCAATAGGCTAGGCTTCAACTTTTGGATGTACCATACTTATGTATCTTTATCAATTGTAATAATGGCAAAGAAATGTAAATTTATTCAGAAACCCTTTTAAGGTGTAGTGGCAGATAATTGTGGAATAAAATGACTTGTGACTATTATTAGATATTCATCTCTGAGACTATAACTTGTAGTGTGTGTGTTTATTATGGGGTCACAGTACAGAGTAGTTGATTGTTTATTAAGATTGGGTGTTATTAAGGGAAATGGAACTCGTGACAACCCGGATCCTCGACCCCGGATTTGGGGGTGTTACAATAATCCACTATAAATCAACAGCTAATAACCCCTAAATCAAAAAGCCCCAAATTTCAATTGAAAACATTCATACGGGTTATAAACCCTAATTTTAAAATTCGAGAATTAAACCCACTTTTGAGCATGTTATTGAACTCCAAATTAGACGTATAACATATGAAAATCATCAGGAAAACAATCTCTACAACATGCAAGCATCAAATCATACAAACAATAATCCGAACAAAAATTCATATTTTTAATAAAAATAATTTGAAAATAAATAAATTTTCAGAAAATAAACCTTGATTTCTGCAGTGATTTGGAACACAGAATCTGATAAAACTCCTCAAGACCTTTGGATTGAGTACTCGTGCTTTGAAAACAGAGATCAATAACACTTCCGTTTCGTTGTTTGATTCTTGGAAGATTATATGAATATAGGGTTTTTCTCTGGAAAATTATATAATTAATTGTCTGCAAGTGATTTTGATACGAAATAAAATACGGTAAAGGCTATTTATAATTACGGAAAATTAGTATCCCGTTGGATCATTCCGGATATAAAACGGTACATTTATTTGTAAAAACTGATCCAAACGGTATCGGTTTTCGGGACAATTATCTAGATCTGTACAATTTGTACTGCGGTCTTGGTCTCAGCGCCTGGTTACACGTAGTACGAGGTGATAATTGGGATAGTTTAATAAAAAGCTCCCGTTTATCAAAAATATGAGTTTTATTGATTTACCGAAACGAATATTGTATCGAAAATGTTGCACCGGGACCCGCGCAGGATAAACCGTACGCCGGATCGAAAAAGTCGAAACATGGAATATGCTCGGAATATTACAATTAGGTTAGGAAGGAGTTCTCGGAAGAGTTTCGGGTTCCAAAAACGTAACAACGGATGACATCGGTCGGTTCCCGTTTTTATAAAATAGATTTTAAATACCCGGAAAAAGATTTTATAAATTTCATATGATCCTTATAATTTCATAAATCAACATAAAAATAATTAGGAAGATATGACAATTATCTATATTTTATTTTGGACATATAAAAATTAAAATACTCAATTAATAATATTTTTAAATATCTAAACACACTTAACAATTAATTCACAGAATAGATACTGAACACATATATTAATTATGTATTAGCAAAAATAATTACACGATATATCCCAGATATCACATTATATCTGCAATAGTCCAGCCAATTGCCGATTTGAACTCTCTCAGAATCCTCAGAAGTTTTTCCTCATCACTACCTGAAAGGTCAGATGCAATAATAACAGGCAAAGTAGATGCATCATCTAAAAATGCATACCTCAAATGCTCAGGTAAAGGCTTAAGCTCAAGAGTGGGAGCTTTGTTCAATTCCTCCATTCCAAGAGATTCAAAAGGCATATCTATCTTCCTCTTCCAAGGAGAAGCATTCAAATACAGCAATTGTTCTTCACCTTCGTCATCTTCACTATCTGAATTTCCCAATAAGGCTTTCTCTAAGGCATCGGACCTTAGCAATTGATCAAGTTCTGAAGTAACGACAGAATCGAGCAACTCCACCTTTAAGCACTCCTCATTTTCCGTGGGAAATTACATATCATTGAACACATTAAAATTTACATCCTAATCCAGTACTCACATCATAAGCTCACCCTTCTGCACATCTCTCAAGGTTCGGCCAGTTGCCAAGAAAGGTCTTCCCAAGATTATGGGAATCTTCTTATCCTCCTCGAAATGAAGAATTACGAAATCAGCACAGAAGATGAGTTTATCAACCTTGACCAAGACATCCTCCACAATACCTCGCGGCTATGTAAAAGAACGGTCGGCTAGCTGCAAGGTCATATACGTTGGTTTTGGATCAGGTAAGTCTAACTACTTGAAGATTGATAATGGCATCAGATTGATGCTAGCTCCCAAGTCACATAAGCATCTGTCAAAAGACATTTTTCCAATAGTGCATGAAATAGTGAAGCTTCCTGGATCCTTAAGCTTCGGAGGCAACTTCTGTTGTAGCACACCACTACATTCCTCCATAAGAGCGACTGTCTCTAAATCATTTAGCTTCACCTTCCGAGAGAGAATACCTTTCATAAACTTTGCATAACTATGCATCTACTCAAGAGCCTCAGCGAAAGGTATATTGATATGAAGTTTCTTGAACACCTCCAGAAACTTCTCAAATCGCTTGTCCAACTTTTTCTTCTGTAGCCGCTTAGGAAAAGGCGGTGGAGGATAGATCTGTTTCTCCCCTGTATTGCCCTCAGGAGGAGTGTGCTCAATAATAGTCTTCCTTGGTTCCACTTCTACTTCCTGCTGCTCCACTTCTTTCTCAGCCTCAGCTTCTTCAGTCAATACTTGAGTTTGATCGGAATTCGCAACCTTTCCAGGCCTTAAAGTGATTGCCTTTACCTGCTCCTTAGCTTTCCTCTTTTTTGGAACTTCAGTGTCACTAGGTAGTGTACCGGGCTGACGATTAAGCAAGGCATTGGCCATTTGCCCAATTTGATTTTCCAAGGTCTGGATAGAAACGGCCTGACTTTTGCACATCAGCTTCAACTCCTCTAATTCAGATTTTTCATTAGCTTGTTGCAGCTGGAGTTATTGTCTTGGTGCATATTGCGGTTGCTGAAAACCAGGGGGTTGTACTTCTTAGTTGGATACTGCTGATAAGGCTGTTGAACCACATTCTGAGTGTTGCTCCAACTAAAATTAGGATTATTGCGATTGTTGGGATGATAAATGGGTGGCACAGGTTGCTGTGAACGCTAAAAGTTTCTCACAAACTGAGCTGATTCACTAGAAATTGCGCGCTGATCAGTCTCATGGGCACCAACACAAAGTTCACAGACACTAGTGATTTGATTAACTCTATAATTAGCCAAAGTGTCCACCTTCATCGTCAAAGCCTTAAGTTGGGCTGCTATAGCAGTTGCTTCATCCAACTCCAGAATTCCTGTTACCTTTCCCTGAGTCAGTCTCTGGGAAGGATTCTGGTACTCATTAGCAGCCATCAGTTCAATAAGTTCATAAGCTTCATCGTAGCTTTTAGCCCACAAGGCTCCTCCTGATGCTGCATCAAGCATGGGTCTAGAAGTAGCACCCAATCCATTATAAAAACAGTTAATAATCATCCAATCAGGCATGCCATGGTGTGGGCACTTCCTTAGAATCTCCTTATATCGATCCTAAGCCTCACACAGAGATTCCCCAGTTTGTTGAGCAAACTGATAAGAGCATTCCTGATTGCAACAGTCTTTACCATAGGGAAAAATTTAGTGAGAAACTTTTGAGCAAGATCTTCCCAAGTGGTGATAGACCCTGCTGGTAGAGAACGTAACCAGCACTTAGCTTTGTCCCTCAGAGAGAATGGGAAAAGTCACAGCTTGATAGCATCTTCAGTCACATCATTGAATTTGAAAGTGTCGCAGATCTCTATGAAATCCCTGATGTGCATGTTGGGGTCTTCAGTAGGAGAACCCCCAAACGGAACTGAGTTCTGTATCATCTGGATCGTGCTTGACTTGATCTCAAAAGTATTAGCCCTGATGGCTGACCTGATGATGCTTGACTGAATGTCATTGTTCTTAGGCTGAGAATAGTCCATCAAAGCCTTAGGATTTTCTGCTTGATCACCCATCTCTACTAAAACTGGTTCCTTGACTTTCTCTTCTTCTTCTACCTTCTTTTCTTCCTCAAAAACTTCCCTTCGAACCACCACAAGTTCTTCCTCGGCTTTATCCAGTGTTCTCTTACGAGTACGCGAACGGGTATGCATACACCATCGCTAGAGTACCTGAAATAAGACAAGGAACAAATAAGTAACAATTTCCGAGTCAATGAACTTTAACGACCACTGATGGAAAGCACATAAAATATAAATTAACAATGCAGTCCCCAGCAGCGGCGCCAAAAATTTGTTAGTCGCTAAACACGCGCTAATAATACACGCAAGTATACGAGTTCGCAAGTAGTATAGAATCTTTTGTAGTTTATTCACACAGAGACCGGATTGGTTAACTAATTATTTCATGTACTTAAGCAACAATGTATGGTTATTATTCAATGCTAAGACGATAACAATTGGGTTGTTTATAACTAAGAATTAAGCTAACAATTATACTAAGAGAATAAGTTTGGTTGAAATATTATATATGACAAACATGGGATTCTAACTTCATTAAATACTTCATTCAATAGCCTTATTATTCTTAACCTTAGCAAGCAATGGTGATGATACTAATCAGACAACACGAAACTGATAAACGCCAACTTTTGCTGCACGAGTACCATACTACCAGACATCCACAAAAGAGATAGAAGCTGAATAGACACCAATTATATTGAGACACTATATGTCTATAGAATTTGACAACATAATGGTTAAGCACAAGTTATCTATCTTGATTATACAAGGCAAGTAAGATGGTTAAAAGTACCTACGAATCATGCATAACAAATACATGAACCTATGCTAGCATGAAAAGTTCTAAATCCTTAAATTCACTTTCGCTTCATCAAGAATTAACACACTATCCTATAAGTTCACGATGCTCATAAGACGAATACGCACAACCAATACTAGGTTATCATACAATCACCACACACTAAGGCATCGAAACAATTTAACTAAAGAAATCCATAAGTAATTCCGTTAGAACCCCACGATAACGATTAGCCCATAATCGGACTCAACATCAACGTGGGTTCCGATGAAAGCATAGAATAAAAAATGTAGTCTTTATAACGAATAAATAAAACCAAGTACAAAACAAGATTAAGGTTCACAAATAAGAAAACTAGCATCCAAGTTATAACTTAAAATAAAGATTCACAAGTAAAAACAAGATCTTCTTCGTCCTCGTTGAATTGTGCTAATATGGTCTTTTACGGCTCTCCTTGATATGTCGATGGCTTGATATCTTATTAAAAATGACCTAGAGTTATTTATATAGAAGCCCCATGCAGTGTAGAATTCTTTCTCTCAGGAACCAAGTAGAAACAGGATTCTGCCATCTCGACACGGCGCGGCCGCGCGCTTGATCGGCGCGGGCGCGCTGGCTTTCTGTACTTTGGGCGCGGCCGCGCGCTTGATCAGCGTGGGCATGCTGGGCTTCTACTGGAACTTGACTTCTTCATTTTTCTTATAGATTTGAGCTGGCTTCCAACGAGGTTTTATTCCAAGACCACCTTGACACCAAATTAGCAACAAAACAATGCTAATTCACCTGATTACCTAGATAATGCCTGAAATGCAAAAACACTCGAAAACACGTTAAAATAATTAAAAACTTGAGTACAAACGCATCAATTCAAAGCTTATTAGAGCGTAATAAAGTGTCATAAATGCCACTCAACATTAACGAACTGCCGTATGAGGTGATACTTACGCTCTATGTGTTTTGCTGCCTTATGGGCCCGTGGCTCCTTGGTATTCGCCACAGAATTAGTATTATCACAATAAATCATGATTTGTCGTGGAAAATTAGGAACTACATCCACATACAGCAGGAAGTTTCAGAACCATATAGCCTCTTTGACTGCCTCAGAGGCTGCCACATACTCGGCTTCCATGGTTGAGTCTGCAATGCATTTTATCTTCACACTCCTCCATATTACGGCTCCACCTCCCAAAGTAAAACCACATCCTGATGTGGATTTTCTCTTATCCTTATCTGTCTGGAAATCTGAATCGGTATATCCCAGAGGCAACAAATCTGAGGACTTGTAAACTAACATATACTCCTTAGTTCTATGCAAGTACTTGTATTTTTTTTACTGCACTCCAATGTTCTTGTCCTGGGTTTTACTGGTATCTGCTAACCATGCCCACGGAAAAATAGATATCAGGTCTCGCACATAACATAGCATACATTAGGCTTCCACATACCGAAGCATAAGGAACTATCTTCATGTTCTCTATCTCCTTAGGTATTCTAAGGGCATTGAATTTTTGATAGAAAAAATCCATGTCTAAAAGGTAAATTACCCTTCTTGGAGTCATGCATGTTAAAATGAGCTAATACCTCATCTATGTAGGGTTTCTGAGATAAATCCAACATCTTTTTCTTGTGATCCCTTATAACTTTAATCCCAAGGATGTATGATGCTTCACCTAAGTCCTTCATTTCAAATTGTTTGAACAACCATGCCTTTATTGAAGGAAACATCTTAACATTGTTTCCATTGAGTAAAATGTCATTAACATATAGCGCTAGAAAAACCACTACATTTCCCTCACATCTTTTATACACGCATGCTTCACTTGGACTTCAATCAAAACAATACAACTAGGCTGCCTGATCAAAATGAATGTTCCAATACCTAGAAGCATGTTTAAGTCCATAAATAAACCTCTTAAGCTTACGTACAAGATGCTCTTGGCCTTTCTTAATGAATCCCTTTGGTTGCTACATGTAGATGGTTTCTTCAAGACTTCCATTAAGGAAAGTGTTAGGACGAAAACATGCGCTAATATTCACGCAAGTATACGCGATCGCAAGTAATATAGAATTATTTCTAGTTCGTTCCCACAGAGACTGGTTTAGGTTAATTTCAATTAATGTACTTATGCAACAATGGTATCAATGTTAAGATGATAACAAGTTCATTTTGTTTATAACTATGATTATTAACTAATATGCAATTAACTAAGAGATTAAAGGATTGATTTACGTATATAACATAAACGTGGGATTCTAACTTCATTACTACTTTATTCAATAGCCTCTTTGCTCTTAACCATAGCATACAATGGTGATGGCACTAATCATATAACACGAAACTAGTAAACGCCAAATTTCGTTGTACGAATACCCTACTACCAGATATCCACAAAAGAGATAGAAGCTGAATATACACCAATTATATTGAGACCCTATATGTCTGTAGAATTTGACAACATAACGGTTTAATGTGCAAGTTATCTATCGTGATTATATTGGGCAAGTAAGATGGTTCAAATTACCTACGAATCATGCATATCAAATACATGAACCTATGCTAGCATGGCAAGTTCTAAACCTCTAAATTCATTGTTGCTTCATTAGACATTAACACATTATCTTATAAGATCGCAACGCTCATAAGAGGAATAAGCACAACCAATACTAGGATATCATACAATCACCACACACTAAGGTATTGAAACAATTTAACAAAAGAAATCCAAAAGTAAATCCGTTAGAACCCCGCGATAACGATTAGCCCATAACCGAACTCATCATCACTGTGGGTTCCGATGGAAGCATGGTATAATAAACTAGGTCTTTATAAAAACGAATAATAATCAAAGTAAGTTAAACATGAGTATTAGGTTCAACAAATCAAGGAATGAGCATGCAAAATTACAAATTAAAACAAAGAATCAGAAGAATAAACTATATCTTCATCGCCTTGGTTATATCTGTGCTATAGGTCTTCTTGATGTCTTCTCCTTAAGCTCTGTTATGAAAAACGTCTTTAAGTTATCATTATATAGCAGCCCCATTAATCCAAAAGCCCAGAAAAATAATCTTCTAATTGAAACAGGAATCTGGAATCCCGACCTGGCGCGGCCGCGTGCTTCATTAGCGTGGGCGCGCTGTCATTCTGCTTCTCTGGCGCGCCCGCGCGCTAGCACAGCCTGGGCGCGCCGTCCTTCTGGAAAAACTGAAATTGCTTTCTTTATTTTCTGGTTCTTGATGGCCTTTGCACGAGCAATCTTCACAACATCTTCTTAACACCATTTTAGCATCAAAGCAATGTTAAATCACATCGATCCATGTTATATGCCTGAAATGCAAAACACTACCAGAAACACATCAAAAACACAATTAACTTGAGTACAAAACATCAATCCAAGCCTTAATAGAGCATTTTAAGTGGACATAAATGCCACTTAACACACCCCCAAACTTGAACCGATGCTTGTCCTCAAGCATAAACAGACTCAAAGAACAAAAAATAAAAATACATGAATGCAAACTATATGAATGCAATGATCCCCTCAGAATAACTAAACAAACCAAGAAACCACATCTCAACAAATGCAGTTATTCCCACAAAGATCAATCAAATCCCACAAATCAACTTACAAACCAGAAATGTGTGTGTGTGTAGATGTTTAACAGATATACTGTTGCAACTAGATCAATAATCATGACTTACTACTCATCAAGGCAATCACAAGGTTATAAATAGAATAAAAGCTAAACTCAAAATGACTGACAACACTTCAATTTTTATATCGGAGTTATTATATGGATTCATGCTTTTATTCAAAACACATAAACAATCACAAAAATGCTTATTTGATCGTGCAATGAGTGAGGTCCACAAAAGACTTATGCAATAATACCCATATAGCGAGCGTTAGGTTAGTGGATCCCAGACTATAAAAGCCTTAGGTCACTAGGCACAAAGTCCCCTAAGAACTTATTAACTCGAGTATTAAAGAGCCCACTCGTGATCATATGCATAACATATTTTTTTCTTCTTTTCTTCTTTTTTTTCATTTTTTCTTATACTTTTTTTTCTTTTTCATATAATTTCTGAACGAGTGTGTTTCGCTCCATCTCGCTCAACCCTAGACTACTCATATAAAATGAGCCGACTACTAGCCATTTGACACCTAGCCATAACAACTAGGAATGAAATCCAATTTTTTTCTCTAATTTTCAAATATCCATGTTATTTTATCATTAAGAGAATATCCTAAATTCTAAATATAAACAAGTGATTAAACCTCGATAAACATATAAGACATGATCATGATCTAGCACTCAAGCAACCTATAAGACTTAGTGAAATTTCAATTGTTTCTAGCATGCAAATCAACTCTATAGGACTTAACATCACTATATACGACATCACTAAACTAGCATCAATATCAAAAATCAATCAGTAGAGCAAACTTAAGGGATCGTGTTATAATGCAAATGCAACTATATGCAACATACTAACATTAAAAATAAAAAAACTATTACATGGCAAATATGCAACTATATGAACTAAACTATCATGAATATGCAAATTATATGAGACTCACACAAACATATGCTCCTTAACTATCACCCCGAAACTTAAAATATTCATTGTCCCCAGTGAAGGTAATAGTAAGGAATCAGGAAAACCTACTCGGAATCAGGATCATCACCATCATGGGGTGGAGTATCAGGAGTGCCAGGAGTGTCTGGAGGCGGGTGCACAGTCCTCACCGAATGCTGGCCACTGGATATCAACTCTCATGGCTCTGAATGTAGTCCCCAACGCCTGGGTGGGATCATGTGTAAACCTACTATGGATGTCCTGCAACGCATCCATCCTCCTCATCAAGCACCTATATTGCGTTGAACCTAAACCAACATTATCTTGTGCTTCCTCCTCCTACTATTGCTGCTGTGATCGCGAAGGATCGACCTCACCCAACTTAGCTCTCCAAGCTGCTCTGCTCGCCTGAGTCGTATCACCAGCATATCCCTGAGGTGTTGCACGTCCACCTGGAAAGTGGTCATAAGAATAACCAAGCCCCTTCGGATCAGACTTACCACCGTACCACTCCTGCATAATCAACAACGTTGAATTATCAATCGAGGCACTAGGAAGCTGTAGCTGCTCATGTGCGGGCCAATGAACTCCAACCGCCACACACAGCTTCGTCATAATAGACGCATAGGGAATAGAACCCGTAGTACTGCCTCGCAGAAACCTCAAAATACCCTGATAAATCACCATCCCAAGATCCACATAATCTCCCTGAAGAATGCCCCACAATAACCGTACACGCTCCACAGTAACATCATGCACGTGAGAAGATGGCATGATGTTGGCATAAATAAAAGAACTCCATGCACGTGCAAACTTGTTTATGCACGAAGTAGGGAAAGTGGCATACTCGTTCGTGCCCTTCTTGAACTTCCAGTGAGTACTCGGAACACAGAGCATAGCAACAATAAGGTCCAAGTCAAAATCATCCCCCGTCTTAGAATTCCAATCCTCCTGCTCTGGCCTCCTCTCGAGAGGATTGATCACCCGACGAATAGCCTCCGCACTGTACTCCACAGTCAACCCCCTCACCAAAGTAAAACCATTCATGTCCGCCTTCGCGTTCGCGTAAAACTCGCGAAACACACACATAGGCACCGCAGCTGGTGCCTTACAAAAAGCAATCCATCCCATCTCCACAATCATCTCCAACAACTTACCATCCCTCCCCAATGGCAGAAAACCTCGCTCCTTGGATATGGGCTTCGAAAGAAGCCTTGTATACTCCGCCTCAACCTCCGGAGTTGCAAACCTGGGCCTCACACCTCCAACACTAGAAGAATCGGTGGTGTTACTGCTAACTTGAGTTTTTGATCTTTTGGGTGCCATTGAAAGTGAATAAGAGAGAATAAGAGATGTGTGTATAAGAGATATTTGTGTTTGAAATAAGTGATGGAGAAGTTTATGTATAAGTGTGTGTATATATAGGATTTTTAAAATAGAATGAGTTATGGAAAAGAAGTGGGAATTGATTATGGGAATAATGGAAGTAATGAGTTCGATTGAAATTGATTTGGAGAGTAAAATATGGAAGTGGGAGAATAAAATTCGGTTGGGAACTGATTTGGTGTTTAAATTCCCATTTTTTTGACCTTTTTTTCGGGGCCGGGGAGCCAGCGCGGCCGCCCCGCCTGGTAGCGTGGGCGCACCGTGCTTCTGGAAAACTAGCGTGGCTGCCCCGCATACCAGCGTGAGCGCGCCGTGCTACTGGAAAAACAGCGCGGTCGCCCCGCTTCTCAGCGCGGGCGCGCACTGCTTCTGTAGTTGGCACTGAATTTTTTTTCTTTTACTGTATTTTTTTGATTTTCTTCTTGTTTTCTTCTTCCTCTATCTACTAATGTACAACAAACTTGGGTTGCCTCCCAAGAAACGTTTGCTTTATGTCGTTAGCTTGACGTATTATCCCGAAATCAAGTGGACAATAAAATGGCACTAACCACCTCATTGTTTGTCGTATGCCCATATTAATGCTTCAACCTCTGTCTATTCACCTTGAATGCTTGGCCTGGATCATTCTCAAAAATTTCCACCGCTCCATGTGGAAACACAGTTTTGACAACAAACAGCCCTGACCACCTCGACTTCAACTTTCCAGGAAAAAGATGGAGACGAGAGTTCAACAAAAGAAGTTGTTTCCCCGACAAAAATAATTTGAGAACTAGACCCCTATCGTGCCACCTCTTGACTTTCTCCTTATACATTTTGTTGTTCTCATACGCTTGAAGCCGGAACTCATCGAGTTCATTCAATTGAAGCATTCTTTTCTTACCAGCTGCATCCATATCAAGGTCAACTTCTTCAAAGCCCAATATGCTTTGTG
The DNA here is from genome assembly GCF_009905375.1 of Apium graveolens. Lineage (NCBI taxonomy): Eukaryota > Viridiplantae > Streptophyta > Magnoliopsida > Apiales > Apiaceae > Apium > Apium graveolens. The sequence goes on from NC_133654.1 coordinate 122,788,749, forward strand.
CTCTAGCTCCACAGGCAAATGACACCCCTTACCATAAACCAACTGAAATGGTGACATGCCTAGCGGAGTCTCGTATGCCGTTCGATATGCCCAAACAGCTTCATCCAGCTTCAAAGACCAATCCTTCCTTGATGGACATACAACTTTCTCTAGAATACGCTTGATCTCTCTGTTAGATACCTCAGCTTGATCATTAGTCTGAGGATGGTAGGATGTAGCAATGCGATGATTCACATTATATCTTTGCATCATGGTAGTGAACTTGCGATTGTAGAAATGCGATCCTTCGTCATTGATTATGACCCTTGGAGTCCCAAATCTTGTGAATATCTGCTTATGAAGAAAATTAAGCACTACCTTCGCATCATTTATCGGCAAAGCCTTGACTTCAACCCATTTGGAGATATAATTAACCGCCAACAAGATATACGAATTATTGCAAGATGTGAAAAATGGCCCCATAGAGTCGATTCGCCAAACATTGAAGACCTCAACCTCGAGAAGCACATTAAGAGGCATCTCATCCCTCTTGGACATTTACCAACACGCTGGCAGCAATCACACTTCAAAACAAACTGATGCGCATCCTTAAACAGTGTAGGCCAGAAAAATCCCGCTTGAAGGATAAAAGCTGTTGTATTCTCTCCACCATAGTGGCCTCCATAAACAGTCGAATGACAGTCTGGAAAACCCCCCCCCCCCCCAATTTTGTTGTACGGAATACATCTCCTGATGATTTGGTCAGCTCCTTGCCTAAACAAAAATGGCTCATCCCAGATGTATTACTTCACCTCATGAAGAAACTTCTTCCGTTGAGTAGAAGACAAGTCTGGAGGCATAATATTGCTCACAAGGTAGTTCACAATATCTGCAAATCACGGTTCTTCCTCTTGCACCCCAAACAGCTGCTCATCGGGAAAAGACTCATTAATCAATATCTTATCCTGTGAAGTTGTATTTGGATCTTCTAAACGATAAAGATTATCAGCGACTTCTTTCTCGGTACCTTTCATGTCCTTGATCTCTAACTCAAATTCTTGAAGTAAAAGAACCCATCGAATCAATCTAGGTTTCGAGTCCTTCTTCGAGACGAGATAGCGAATCGCAGAGTGATCAGTGAAAATTGTCACCTTCGTCCCAAGAAAATAAGATCGAAACTTCTCAAAACCATAGACAATAGCCAATAGCTCTTTCTTAGTAGTAGTATAGTTCAGTTGAGCACCATTGAGGGTCTTACTAGCGTAGTAGACCACATGAAATATATTGTTCTTCCTCTGCCCAAGAACTGCTCAACTACATAGTCACTTGCATCGCACATTATTTCAAAAGGTTCATCCCAATTAGGTGCAGTTATGATTGGTGTCGTTATCAAACTCTTCTTTAAGCTCTTAAAAGCAGCTACGCACTCATCATCAAACTTGAAAGGAACATATTTCTCTAGAAGATTGCACAAGGGTTTGGAGATTTTAGAAAAGTCCTTGAAGAAACGCCAATAGAAACCCGCATGACCAAGAAAGCTACGGACTCCCTTAATAGAAATTGGTGGAGGAAGTTTTTCAATCACCCCCACCTTGGCCTTGCCCACCTCAAGACCTTTACAAGCCAAGGATGATGCCCTATTGCACCAAAAAGTGACATTTCTCCAAGTTGAGAACCAGATTGGTCTTAACATACCTTTTAAGAATGGCACCAAGATTTTGTAAGAACTCGTCTAAAGAATCACGGAACATAGAGAAATCATCCATAAAAAACCTCGACATTCTGACCAATCATGTCAAAGAAGATAGACATCATGCATCTCTGAAATATGGCAGGTGGACCACATAACCCAAAAGAAACTCTTCTGAAAGCAAGAGTACCAAACAGACAAGTAAAGGTAGTCTTTTCCTGATGTTCTGGAGCGATGCAAATCTGATTATAACCCGAATAGCCATCCAGAAGACAATAGTACTCATGCCCAGCCAACCTGTCAAGCATCTGATCAATAAAAGGAAGAGGGAAGTGATCCTTCCTCGTCGCTTTGTTCAGCTTCTTGTAATCCATGAAAACTGTCCACCCTGTGACTGTTCGAGTAAGAATGAGCTCATTTTATTCATTAGCTACCACAATAATGCCTCCTTTCTTTGGCACACATTGAATTTGACTCACCCAAGAACTATCAGAAATGGGATAGATGATCCCTGCATCTAGCCACTTGAGAATTTCCTTCTTAACAACTTCTTTCATGATCGGATTAAGCCTTCTCTGTTGCTCAACCGTTAGCTTGCTACCTTCTTCTAGCAGAATTTTATGCATGCAATAAGAAGGGCTGATTCCCTTGATATCTAATATAGTCCAACCAATTGCTGATTTGAACTCTCTCAGAATTCTTAAGAGTTTTTCTTCACCACTTCCTGAAAGGTCAGATGCAATAATAACAGGAAAAGTAGATGCATCACCTAAAAATGCATACCTCAATTATTCAGGAAATGGTTTAAGCTCGAGTGTAGGAGCTTCCTCAATAGATGGCTTGAGGCGCTTTGGATATTTTTTCAGCTCCTCCAATCTAAGAGATTCGAAAGGCATATCCAGCCTTCGCTTCCAAGTTCTAAATTCCCCAACAAAGCCTTCTCTATGGCATCAGACTTTAGCATTTGATCAAGTTCTAAAGTAACCACAGAATCGACCAACTCCACTTTTAAGCACTCCTCATTATCCTTAGGGAATTTCATGGCATTGAAAACATTGAACATCACATCCAGATCCAACACTTGCATAGTGAGCTCACCCTTCTGAACATCTATCAAGGTCCGCCCAGTAGCTAAGAATGGCCTTCCCAAGATATGTGAATCTTCTTATCCTCCTAGAAATCAAGAATCACAAAGTCCGCATGAAAGATGAGTTTATCCACCTTGACCAAGACATCCTCCATAATGCCTCGTGGATATGTAATAGAGCGATCGGCCAACTGCACGGTCATATAATTAGGCTTTGGATCAGGTAAGTCCAAGATCTTGAAGATAGACAAAGGCATTAGATTGATGCTAGCCCCCAAGTCACATAAGCATTTGTCAAATGACACTTTTCTAATGGTACAAGGAATAGTGAAGCTTCCTAGATCTTTAAGTTTTGGAGGCAACTTATATTGCAGCACAGCACTGTATTCCTCCGTGAGAGAAACTGTCTCTATTTCATCAAGATTCACTTTCCGAGAGAGAATAACTTTCATAGACTTCGCATAACTAGGCATTTGTTCAAGAGCTTCCGTGAAAGGTATTTTGATGTGAATTTTCTTGAACACCTCCATAAACTTCTCAAAATGCTTATCTAACTTTTTCTTCTGCAGCCTCTTAGGAAAAGGAGGTGGAAGATAGATTTGTTTCTCCCATGTATTACCCTCAGGAGGAGTGCGTTCCACAGTAGTTTTCCTTGGTTCCACCTGTGCTTCCTTCTGCACTTCTTCCTCAGCCACAGGTTCATCTTTCGAAACTTAGGATTTTTCGGGATTTGTAACCTTCCCAGACCTCAATATAATTGCCTTCACCTGCTCCTTTGCTTCCTTCTTTCCTGGCACTTCAGTGTCACTAGGGAGTGTACCGGGTTGTTGATTCAACAAGGCATTGGCAATCTACCCAATTTGATTCTCCAAGGTCTTAATGGAAACTGCTTGGCTCTTGCACATGAGCCTCAACTTCTCCAATTCAGATTTTTCATTAGATTGTTGTCGCTAAAGTTGTTGACTTGGTGTATATTATGGTTACTGAAAACCAGGAGGGTTGTATTGCTTTGCAGCATACTGCTGATAAGGCTGTGGCACCGCTAAGTATTGCTCCAGCTGAAGTTAGGATGATTGCTGTTGTTGGGATGATAGGTGGCTGGAACTGGTTGCTACGACCTCTAAAAGTTGCTCATGAACTGAGCTAATTCACTAGAAATAGCACACTGCTCCGTCTCATGGGCACTAGCACAAAGCTCACAGACACTAGTGATCTGATTAACTCCATAATTAGCCAAAGAATCCACATTCATCGTCAAAGCCTTAAGCTGAGAAGCTATAGCAGTGGCTGCATCTACCTCCAGAAATCCTGCTAACTTGACTTGAGTTAGTCTCTGAGAAGGATTTTAGTATTCATTAGCATCCATCAGTTCAATCAATTCATAAGCTTCATCATAGCTTTTAGCCCACAAGGCTCCCCCTGATGCTATATCAAGCATGGGTCTAGAAGTTTCACTCAATCCATGGTGAGGACACTTCCTAAGAATCTCCTTATATCGCTCCCAAGCCTCACACAAAGACTCTCCAGACTGCAACACAAATTGAGTAAGAGCATTCCTGATTGCAGCTGTCTTTGCCATAGGAAAGAACTTAGTAAGGAACTTTTGAGCAAGTTCTACCCATTTGGTGATAGATCCTGGTGGTAAAGAATGTAACCATCTCTTAGCTTTATCCTTCAGAGAAAACTGGAAAAGCCTTAGCTTTATAGCATCTTCAGAAACTCCATTGAACTTGAAGGTGTCGTAGATCTTGATGAAATCTTCGATGTGAATGTTGGGATCTTCTATAGGAGAACCGAAACTGAACTAAATTTTGTATCATCTGAATCGTGCTAGCTTTGATTTCAAACATGTTAGCCATGATGGCTGGTCTAACAATGCTAGACTGAATATCATCAATCTTCGGTTGAGAGTAATACATCAAAGCCTTCGGATTCGCTGCTGGTTCTCTCATTGTAATAAGATCTTCTTCTTTAACTTTTTCCTCAATTAGAACTTCTTCCACTACTTACTCTGCTTTATCCAGTGTTCTCTTTCGAGACCGAGAACGCGTTAGCATAAACGCTCTCTAGAGTACCTGAAAAAGCAACAACAAACAAGTAAGTAAATATCCGAATCAATGAACTTTAACAACCACTAATGACAAACACATAAACTAAAAATTAACACCGAGTCCCTGGCAGCGGCGCCAAAAACTTGTTAGGAAGAAAACACGCGCTAATATTCACGCAAGTATATGCGATCGCAAGTAATATAGAATTATTTCTAGTTCATTTCCACAGAGACTGGTTTAGGTTAATTTCAATGAATGTAATTATGCAACAATGGTATAGTTATTATTCAATGCTAAGATGATAACAAGTTGGTTTTGTTTATAACTAAGATTATTAACTAACATGCAATTAACTAAGAGATTAAAGGATTGATTTACGTATATAACACAAATATGGGATTCTAACTTCATTACTACTTCATTCAATAGCCTCTTTGATCTTAACCTTAGCATGCAATGGTGATGACACTAATCAGATAACATGAAACTAGTAAACGCCAACTTTCGTTGTACGAATACCCTACTACCAGACATCCACAAAAGAGATAGAAGCTGAATAGACACCAATTATATTGAGACCCTATATGTCTATAGAATTTGACAACATAACGGTTAATGTGCAAGTTATCTATCATGTTGGTTATTTGTCTTTATTTTATATTAGTAATTGGGAACGTAAAATGACCTGTTCCAGTTTGATGAGTCAGCTTAGGGGATAAGCTGTGTTGTCGGGCCATCAGGTAGAACGGAACCCGTCTTAAAAGGGATTAAAGTGTTTAAATGTGAACTATGTGCTATTGCGTGAAATAGGAATGTTTAAGTGAGTATTATATTCCGGTGATGTGTCAGTTGATATAAAGAGAATGATTGTGAAGCGTGTCTGAAAACGCTCAGCGTAGGGCCATAAGATAGGACACGACCAGTTACGCGAAAAAGGGGAAATAATAATAAAAAGGGAATTTTTTTGATTGATTATGAGTTGTGCTGTGTGAATATATGAGTTTGCCTGTCTGTATGCATGACTACGTGATCTGAATGATTTTGAATTATTTTATGGAATTGATTTGATTTAATTAAGGTATATTGAACCTTTATTCATTTTTATAAAATTATTTGAGTATGGTCGAGACGTGAAGTTTGTTTTATTATCTTCAAAATAGTCCCATAGACTTTACAAAAATGATAAATGGATTTATTTGGTGATCGGTATATTTTAAAATGATTTTGTTAAGCTATAATCCTATTTTGAGCGCAATTTTGTAAAATGTGTAATAAATCAACCGTTCGCTCAAAAATTATTTTAAAAATATGGCTGAAAAGATAATTTCAATATCTATATTCTAAAAGTGATATTCGTGGAATGTTTATCTTTTCTGATTCAAAAATATATTAATCAAATTCATTTTTGATTAGGGATAAAAGGAAATTAAGAATTTAGATTCTTTTTAAATTACCAACTTGCCCTTGCATGCATTTCCACTCACAACATGAGAGAAGGTTAGATGTGTCATTTCCTATCCCACTATCTCCATTCAACTTAACCAAATGACCATACTATCCTTGCATGCATTTTGTGCTAATAATAAGAGAAGGGTACAAGGGTAATTTCTTTTTTCCACAAACTTGTAAGTATAAAAGGAGACAAGTTTGGTCATTTCCATTTTCATTCTATCTCTTCCCTTTCTCTTTCTCTCTTTTATCTCATCTCTTTTTTCTCTCTTCTCTCCCAAACTCTCCCTCTCGGCGCTCTCTCTCACACACTCTTCCTTTCTCTCTCTTACATGCAACAACAAAAACTAGTCCAAATTCAAAGATCTTGTCATCTATAGCCCTCATTTTCGATCTTCTACTCATACACCATTTGCATGTAAGTGTTTGAGTAAGTTTCATAGCTCCACCTCTTTGGTTGTGTTCAAGAAAATGTAATTTCTTGATATATGATCATAAGAGAGTCTAAAGTGATTTTATGGTTTAAAACTCAAAGAGGAGACCTGTTATGGGCATTCTTAGGTTCGACCACCACCGTCCGTGATCAAATGAGAGCCGGGAGATCGTAAAAATGTGATTCGCTAAGTGTTTTAGTATAATCTTGTTATAATAAGACTTGCATGTCATTAATTTGAGTTCATTTGGTTATAATCAATTGCTAATGTTCGAATTTTCTTTAAAAACTTATGTAGGAAAAATGGTTTTTGATGTGTGATAGCATGAATATATCATTAAGTGGTTGCATGTGAATTTGGTTGTTCTATGTGGGTGTTTGGGTTCGAATTTTTGTAATTTAAAAATGGGGTTTTGATTTTCATTTAATTTTACAAAAGATTTTGGCTTGAGGATTTCTTTTGATTTCGGTTTTTCTTTGAAAATGATTTAAAAGAATGAGTTTTGAATTGAACTAAAGTGTTTGAATGGTTCTTGTATTTGCATGTTATTATTTGATTCCTAGATTGTATTTTTTTTGAAAAGGCCGAATGGTTCATGGTTTTTTTAAAAGGAATTAATTCAAGTTAATTGAATAATTTAATAGAGAGAGGTGTTTGCATGTTGATTTATGTGATCTATTGTGTTTTGTGCTAGAGCCGAATAAGTTAAGGTTGTAAAAGTAATTGAATTGATCTTAGGGTTTCACTAGAGGGATGCATGTAAAGTTATAAAGAATTATTTGGTCTACTTGAATGGTTTTGGTTCGAATTATGTGAAGTAAAAGGAAGGACTGAGTCATCTTGATATAATATTATATAACTGTGGTTATAACTCAAGTATAGAGTTTGGATACAAGGACTATATGTTATGTGTTGTAATTGTGTCGCAATCTGTGATTCGATGCCTATTTGGTTAAGGTTTATGAGTATATGGTATAATTGTGCTTTGTGAATATGATCGACTATATATGCTCTTAGGGTATTACGATAATGAGAAATTATTAAACGATCTGGGAACATCGAGTGAGAATCTAATTAGGGTTTGATTGTTGGATTGTAGATTCAGAGCGTGTACTAGGTGGCAGTAGTTCAACCCTTGTAAAACAGGAAAGCGAATTCAGGCAAGTAACTCTGCTTACTTGTATAAATTGTTTACAGAGAGGATATTTTTCATGCCATGATAGAGTATTAAACTTTCATAGCACTTGTGAACCTGTTATTGATTCTTGAACCTTGATATTGAATTCTTGTACCATACCTGTTATTGGTTCTTTGAAACACACTGTAATTGTTCTCGTAACGACTTGATACGCTTATTGTCCAAACCCTTGTAGTAACCCTGTTGACTCATATTCTAATTACTTACTGATTCATTTGGATACCCTGAATGCTCGTGATCCTTATAAGAACCTTTATCAATTCTGTTGCGTATTGTTGGTTAATCTTTCTTTTGTATACATTATTCTGTAATGATCCTTGGAAATGTTTTGATTCCCTAACTTGTTATCATTTGATCAAGATCCTTAGTGTAACACCCCCAAATCCGGGGTCAGGGATCCGGGTTGTCACGAGTTCCATTTCCCTTAATAACATATATTCTTAATAAACTACCAACTACTGCGTACTACGACCCCACAATATACACACACAAATCACAACTTATAGTCTCAAAGATGAATACCAAAAATAACACAAGTCATTTTATTCCACAATTATAAGTCATTACACATCAAAAGGGTTTCTGAATAAATTTACATATTATTTGCCATTATTACAATTCATAATATACATAAGTCTGGTACGTCAATAGTTGAAAACCTAGCCTATTGGTAATTCCTACCTCAGCTACAGCGGCATCAACGCCTAAAGGAAACTACGGAACGTTTCCTATCCGCTCGCGAATTGGGAGCTTGATCCTATTTATCTTGTCTATCTGTTGTTGTGTGATGAAAGAAGAAAGCAAGGGTGAGAAACAAGCCCACCAAAATAACATGTATAATAATTTATAATATATGAGCATTCTCATAGTACTCATGAAAGTCTTGGTCAAGAGGAAATGAACAAAGTTTGATATCTTAATGCGACTCAGTCGCAAAATATTCAGTATATATACACATATATACTTTTCAAAATCTTTGAAATCCTATGACATGTTTAATATACACAGAGTTCCAGTTTATAACTGTATGAAAATATCGTTGCAAGGTGATCTCATATATCTAACCTTGTCTCAACGTTTTTCTAAAAATCTTTGTCATGCATAAGATAATCATTAACTAGATATAAGTTGAAAAGATGAAGTTATGAGATACTCCAATATACTTAAATCTTTTTCGAATACTACTTGAACTACCATCGTTCAAGGTATAAATAGTTCATCCCACAAATGAAGTTATAAGGCATAACTTGTATAGAATCAATCTTTGAAATATCATCAAAAGGAAATGAATATTCTACATGTAGAGGAGAACAGTCGGATTTACTTGTCAACCGTCTTAGCGGAACTTCTGGGCTATTTGGGCCAATAAATAAGCCTGGGCCGGCGCCACTCGGCCACTTATGCCACTCCTAGTTCAGATTAAATCCATGACTCTGAAATGTAAAGCTCGTCTCCCCTTTCCCCAAGTAGAAACTTGTTGATACGGCTCCACCAAGAAGTCGTATCTAGTTGGAAAGGAAAACTCACCGATATTTCCTATACGATGTCTGTTAATAGATTAACTTATTCCAAGAATTTTACTTCCCGAGTGTTGGGTAAGTAATCAAAAACTCTTTTATCAAAATAGCAACCTTGTTGCGAATATAAAAATACATCATGGAGCCGGATCCCTCAGATTTTTGAGCGAGTATTTAAATCCCCTTCGAAAGGAAGTTCTTAAATTTAAAAATGAGTTTTGGGATCCGCTCTAACCTTCCAAAAATAGTTTTGATAAAGTTTGGAAATAATCTCTGGAAATATTTAAAGTAAGAATGATTTGATAGTATCAATTATTTTCCGAATACTTGGAAAATATCGAAACATTATTCTTTAATAAAATAAAGAATATTATTTAATAAAATAAGCGGAGTCATAAGTCTTTGAATGAATATTCAGAATATTCTAAATAAAATAAGCGGAGTCATAAGTCTTCGTATAAATATTCAAAACAATATTCATTTATAATATAAAACAATCGAATAAACATTATTCGATTAATAGTTTTCAAAACTATTTATATATATATATAATATACTCGGGAACATCGTCTCCTGATTTAGAAAAATGTTCAACTCTGGGTCCCCTATACTAAGGGTATACGCAAGTACTGCTTATCTATAGAATAGGTATTATGCAGTTTATAATCAATTGAATCAACAATGAGATATCAAGATTCCGAAACAGGCATGCATATTTATCATATCAACATGCTCCAATATAATGCAAGATTTACTAATAACAATCATGCACTTATCGCAAGATAATGCATATACATATATACATCACAACAACAGTTATACGGGTAGAAAACTTGCCTGAGTGTTCCGGGATAGACTTAAGCTTAGAGTGGGTCTGGTAACCTATGAACAACAATATAATCCGGAATTAGATCACGGTCGCTTAAGAAATTAGTCAAAACTCACTCATAACCTAACGGTCGCTTACACGCTTAACGATTTGTGTTAATCGCTCGAGTACCCTCAGTTCCACCAATTTTAATAAATTAACCATTACGAATTTTAAGGTGACTCTTTCGCAAATACTCTACCAACTTCCTAACCCCCCTTACATAATTGTTTCATAATCCAATTAGTCTTTTAAGGGCCTTAAAAAAGGTCTCAAAGTAAAGCGAGGGGTAAAGGTTCGTTCGCGAAATGTCGTATTTTAAAACGGCTGGTTCTCCTAAACCGTAAATCGAATCTAAGCGAACGACATATCAAAATGAAACTTACGACATGATCTAGCTAAAAATGGCAAAGTTATGGATTAGTCAGTTGGATTTCTGTCCCGAACACTAAAACAAGCAGTTGAATGAAAACGGGCAATACGACGGCTATGTTTACGCGATTACCCATGTTCATAGCACTCCAATTAACCACCAACCAACTCATAACCATCAATACAACAAAACTTCACCTAAACCATACCACATCAGTCCATAACCTCCAAGTTTTTCAACTCAAATAACCACAATCAAGATCTATGAACTATAATCAAGCTTCAATTACCAAAATACTTCCAAATCAAACCAAAGTACTAATAATCACAATCTATGCTTCTCATTTCACAAAACTAACCATTAAACTTACTAACAAATAAAGTAAAGGCTAGGGTTTGAAGTTTATACCTTCCTTGGTAGGTGTTAAGTTGCTAGGAAGCCTTAGGGAGCCTTAATCTAACCTCCTACAAGCTTGATCTTTCCAAAGAAATCAAGAACACAAAGTTAGGTTTTGAAGTTACTAAAAGTCCGATTTAAAGAACTGTAAAAATGAGGGTCTTACCATGATTATTTGGACGAGATTTGTGAACAAGAGTTGTTGGTCATCTCAATATCTTTCCAACGAGCTATAGAACACAACATTTCAGTGAGTATTGAAGGAGATACGGCAGTTTGAAGTTGCTGGTGTTATTTTGACCGAGAGCTTTTGTTCTTGGAAGCAAAAGTCAACTTCTAATTTTTGTGTTTTATGATTTATGTTGGTTTCTTCTCTTTCTTTTAGCTTGGCAAATCCTTTAGCTTTTTACCATGGTAAATTTTACATGGCCCATAATCAACCAACAAAACAAAACCCCTTGTCATGCTTATGTCATCATGCTTGTGTCATCTTTTTAACACATGTCTTCTCCTTGTGGTGTGATGACATCATCATCCACTAACCTCTTTGATTAAACCTTAATTACTTGGCTAATGACCGCTTATCTGTTATACGGTTCGCTTAACTTTCGTTTTCATTCGTCACTTAAGGGATCATATCCGAGATCTTATTACTTGGGTTCCCCTAAACCTTTCTCAATATTTTATATTCCTTTTATGATCCTCTCTTATAATCCTTAAATTTAAATCCTTTTAATCATATTACCTTATACTCAATTCTTTCAGTATCTGGTGGATTTTCGAGAAAAATTAAAGTGTTCGAATTTTGATTCTGACGATCTTTAGATCTCTTTCTCGTTCGAGGTGGGAGTAGCATACACTCATTTACTTTATGGAATACTAATATCATTTTAGAATTTCCATAACAGTACTCCTATATAGCGTGGTCTGATAATTTTCCTAAATCTGCATAGTCAGCAAAAGTTACTATTCATCAGGGTTTCAAAATTTCCAAAAATTGGGGTTATTACAGTCTCCCCTCCTTAAAAGGATTCCGTCCTGGAATTGTATAGAAAATGAATAGGGATACTTTCTTAGCATTGCACTTTCTAACTCTCAAGTCAATTTTCCCACATTGTGGTTCTTCCACAAAACCCTGACTAGCATGATAACCCTTCTCCTAAGCACTTGTTCCTTTTCGATCTATAACCCTTCCGGGTTGCTCCATATAATTTACGTCTGGTTGCATGTCTATACGCTCATATGCCCCTATTTGTCTGGCATCCGGATTACACTTCCTTAACATGGATACGTGGAACACGTTATGAACTTGCTACAGGTTCGAGGGTAGGGCTAGCTCATATGTTAACTTCCCAATATGTCTTAATATCTCCAAGGGTCCAAAAAATCGTGGACTTAGCTTTCCTTTCTTTGCGAACCTCATCAATCCTTTCCAAGGCTTTATAAGGGGATACCTTTCACAACACTAGGTCCCCTACTTCATACTCTTTGTCCTTTCGTGGTCAAATCAGCATACTTCTTATGTCCATCTTGGGCTACTACCAGCCATCCTCTGATTAGATCTATTATATCCTTGGTCCTTTGGACCACTGCTGGTCCGAGCGTCTTGTGCTCTAGAACTTCATCCTAATATACGGGAGATCGACATTGTCTTCCCTCAAGGATCTCATAAGGCGACATCTTGATACTGACATATGATCTATTATCGTAAGAAAACTTAATCCGCGTTAAGTGATCATTCCAAATTCTTTCAAGTCTATCGCACAGACTCTCATCATAGCTTCTAGCACTATAGCTTTTGCTTCTCAATACTTATTCTTTTCCAGTTCGTAATCGATACTACATTCCGTACCTAATATTATACTGGTTACACTTTTGCTCGTTAGCGTTCTATAACCTTTTAATAACCGCGTCAACCTTAGTATTACGAACGCGTTAGATTCGGAATACCACTGTACTGATACCACTTCATCTCTAGCTGCTTCCATCTTCGAAAGCTTGGTCCTTCTTATAGAAGTAAAAGAATTTATTGAGAGATCACTATGATCATGAACACTTGTTATATCGCATAGCTAGTACAGAAGGTGGCCATCCTTTAGTACTAGACAAGCAATTAAACAACATCCTACTAGGCTTCTATCACACAGATAGATAGTCATTCGGCAATACACCCTTCTGTAAGGGTTGTTCTTCTCAGTTTATGTAAAATGAAAAGAAGAAAGAAAAGAACGAATTTAAGAGAATTATAAAAGAAATACTACCACAAAATATTTGGCTTGGAATCTACCTCTGAACTATAGAGCTTTATCAAAGGATAATGAAACATATGTACATATATCAACATCAAGTATTATCGCATCGCAATTCATGTGCCTGAATATCTACTATTCCGTCCATCGTTCTATGGACCCATGCTCTTGCTCGAGCTTATAAAAAAATCATCTTTGAAACTCCCTCGACATTGAAAAATCGAATATGGGATTTCATTCTAGACATCGTCGTTACTAGAATTTTACGCTTTCCCCACAACCTTCCTCTTATAGTAATACGACTCTCTGTCGATAAGAAAGAATAAATATATCATAGGTAAATGATCGCCTTAGTTAGTCTAACGCTGATTACTTATACATCACTATGACCCGATTAGTGGTACTCAATCTCAACGCTCATTACAATACAACTCTCACAGTTGTCATCGTCTAAATATTCATAGAATCGTTGATGCATTACTATAGTCCACCACGGACCTACGGTAGTTATTTGTTTTCCTTGGAATCTTAATAGCTAATCATACGGAGTCGATACCTGTCGTATTAAATTCTTCCAAGGAGGCAACATAATCACCATTTCCTGATTCAGGAAGAACACTCCTGAACTTGGCGTACATACGACATGAAGCAGATAAAATTGCAGAAGAGTTTCAATGAAAGCAACGATAACACGTTAATACCATTATTAACCGTATGTCTTTATTAGGAAACATGAAGCTCAAAGGTTCATTTATTCCTTTCGTAATATGGTCCTGGCTTATCTCAAGATAGGACCTTCTAAGATAGATAACCCGCTCACAGTGCTAACATGAATTAAATCTTTACCAAACTACTATTACGGTTGAGTATCGTACAATCATCAGAAGAAATGTCAATCTTTCAAACCATAATACAACCTTCACGGCTTTAACCATCATCATTATATTCCTCTGGCACGAGCGCCTATAATTGTCCTCTTACACTTAAAGTGTTGGCCACCTCTTTGGCCTTTCCTGATAGTAAAATTTCCTTACAATCAATATCATTTTAACCACCTCCAACTAAATTTTCTACCTCATTTCAATCACTGCTTATATGAAAATTCTTTTCTTGGTGAGAAAAAAAAATCACCATTTTTCCATAAGTCATTGCCTTAGTCTTTAGATGTGAACATTGTCACGACTGACTCTCAATCATACTTAGGACGTCTCTTATCTTGGGTCCTTCTTGTTTTCACCAATCTCGTCCCTCATTGGGTCGATCTATACTTTCTTATGGTTCAACACGTGCCCCACCTGCAATTATTATAATTACATCATATTTCCTTTATCAAAATTTCTATTCTTGAGAACTTTGAATATTACCTTTCTCCTTGTAAAACCTCTAAGATTATCCTTAAATCCTTCATCAGGTACACCCTAGGTACAGGGCATATCAAGATACCATTTACTAATACCAGAATCATTGTCTATATAGTTCTGAAAACTTTCTCCACTGATCTTTAAAGGTTGTTGTTGCCTTAGTCCTTCATTCCGTACTACCAAACTCATAATGTTCCTATTAAGGGTGAAATGCCAACCTTTATGCATTCCCGCATGGTTCATCTCAAGTTATCGAGCTTCTATCCTTAATTCCACCTTTAAAAGGTACTTACATCCTTCCATGGATAAATTAAGTCATAAATCCCTGATAAGGGTATCTTATTCAATCATTCCTACCTCGATAGTCTAAACCTAATTTCACAATAGCATCCTTATTCAAACTACTGTCAATCCATATGGCCTCCAAAAGATAACAACAGTTATCCGCTTTTCTTGCTGATTTGGTAATGATAACACGGATGTCCTGGAAGATATTGGTCATGTTCAACATGAACTTCTTTTTACTAAATCCTCATTTACTTTTGTTTTTTATCTCAATAGTCATCTAAATGTGGAAATATCTTCTATACTTGGTGTCTCCCTTTTAGGCATCAAGTCACAGGTCTTACATACACTTCACATTCTTGAAAGTCATTTCCTTCATCCCATTTTCCTAATTTATTGTTATCCTATCTCCTCAGTCCATCCGTTTTTTCTTATTAATCCATCAGTCTATCTAAAAGTTTCATCAAATACTCTCAACTTAAAGGGGATTATTTATATGTATCACTTACGCCTTCAACCCTTGACTTTATCTCATGATCAGTCACTATCGCGCTGATGATGACACACTTCTCTATATTTATTGCTAGAGTTTCTTAGGGTTTCACATACCTAACTCCCTTATCGCTTCTCAACTCTATTTCCTTTATATCCCTTTATACTCATTCCCCTTTCAGTCTTTTATTTCGTTTCTATTACAACCATTTCATGAACCAACACAACATAAGCATTGATTTCAATCATCCCGTCAATTTGGATTCGTGTCCTTCATATGAACCTTGATGACTTTCACAACCTAGATTCATGATTCATCATACTTGTCCGCCTATAGCTTGGTTTTAAAACTTCTACAATATCTCTCTATCTTCCTCAGCCTTCCACCAGCGGGTGGCCTCTCTCTTAGGAAAGTAAGTGGCAAAAAAGTCTTTTGCGCTTCGTCTATCATTTAGAATCTCAAATGATTCCTCTATTTCCTTTAGCCAGGCTCTTGCCTCGACTGGGTCAACTTGTTCCTTGGAACTCTGAGAGCTTAGCGACTTAAAGGTCCTGAAAGAATTTCCCACCGCATTATTTCCTCAAGGTGGTGGTTGGGGATAAAAGTATAAGTTTTGTTTAGGCAGGTCTATGAATTTCCCGATAGGAGTACCATCCCGGTTCTCCCTATCTTGCTCGACTTCTGTTTTCTCAGTATGAAATGTTTCATCCTTCTCCCATAATTGGGGTTATCTTATACATTAAAATCCTTGTTTCCCACTTCATTAAGTTATGGGTTCCTTCATTCCTGATGGCGACCTCCCTGACTATCACATTCAGGGTTTGCCCTAAATCTTATTCCTCGAACTATGGATTTCATCTAAGATCTAGTCCTTAAGCTCTTAAACATTTGAAACCCAAATTCTGTAGGAATACCTCGTTATTCCTTTATCATCTTTCCCGGTATTAATCTCTTCTCCAGTCATCACTTTTTCCTGGCACCATATGATCTTTTCCAATAATTCGGGCTGCATTACAATCTCAAACAACTTTTCAGTACCGGCTCTGGTTACCTTCACTTCTATTTCCATTTTCTTAAAATCTCTTATCAACTCTCCCAAAGACATTATCATCTTGAGTCTCTCCTTTATACTAAGACGTTAGCCATCATATTGGCTTTCCCTGGATGATAAAAAATCTCATAATCGTAATCCTCGATTAGCTCTAACCAGCTGCTCTGGTGCATGTTGAGCTCTTTCTGTGTGAAAATATAATTGAGCTCTTGGGGTTTGCGTAAACCTCGCATTTCTCTCTATAAAAGTAGTACCTCCAATATTTGGGGAAAAACTATTGCCGTGAGCCCAAAATCATGGGTGGGATATCGAATTTCATATTCCCTTAATTGTCTTGACGCATACGCGATTACCTTACCATGCTGCATAAGCACGCACCCTAAGCCCCTGTGCGAAGCGTCACTACAAATAACAAAATCTCCTTTTTCATCTGGCAATGCCAACCTAGGGGCCGTCACCAATCTTTGCCTCAGTTCTTAAAAGTTGTTCTCGTATTTCTCTGTCCACTCGAACTTCTCAGTCTTACGAGTAAGCCGCGTTAAAGGGGCTACTATCTTTGCAAACTTGAATGAACCTATGGTAGTAACCGACCAATCCTACATCTGGCAGTCACCCTGGCCATGGTCATCAATTCCTCAGTGGTCCTTTCTTCATTCTTGTCAAGATCCTCTACGGGATCCTCCTCAGCAACAATCCCTTCTGGGACAACATCCTCAACCGCTACATCCTCAATATGAACATCATCCGGTCCCTCATTAGGGTACTCCCTTGGATCCACGATCTGATCTCCAATATGTAATAAAATAACATAGCGTTGTTGCTCCTCAACCTCAGGGTTCGGTGCCCCGCTATATCGATCTATGTTACTATCATGATATTTATAAGGGTTCCCATAAGGGTTTTAATTGTCAGTACTACATTAGGTAGTCCGACTATGAACTTGTAAAGAGTTCTTATTATCTTAGTAAACTTATCATTTTAACGACTCATCATCTCTGAGGTTTATAATGCTTAGCTCTGATACCATTTCTGTAACACCCCAAATCTGGGGTCGGGGATCCGGGTTGTCACGAGTTCCATTTCCCTTAATAACACTTAATCATGATAAACCACCAACTACAGCGTACTGTGACCCCACACTATATACACACACACACCACAAGTTAAAGTCTCGGAGATGAATACCAAAAATAACACAAGTCATTCTATTCCACAATTATAAGTCATTACACCTCAAAAGGGTTTCTGAATAAATTTACACATTCTTTGCCATTATTACAATTCATAATATACATAAGTCTGGTACGTCAATAGTTGAAAACCTAGCCTATTGGTAGTTCCTATCTCAGCTACAGCGACATCAACTCCTACAGGAAACTGCGGAACGTTTCCTATCCGCTCGCGAATTGGGAGCTTGATTCTTTTCATCTTGTCTATCTGTTGTTGTGTGATGAAAGAAGAAAGCAAGGGTGAGCAACAAGCCCACCAAAAAAACATGTATAATAATTTATAATATATGAGCATTCTCATAGTACTCATGAAAGTCTTGGTCAAGAGGAAATGAACCAAGTTTGATATCTTAATACGACGAAATCACAAAATATTCAGTATATATACACATATATACTTTTTAAAATCTTTGAAATCCTCTGACATGTTGTTATGGATTAAAACTAATATATATAATTGCTGTAATTTATAATAAGGAACGTGAGCTTCGAGGCTCGATTTGGCTGCTCTCGTGTTTCGTGGCTCAATCTGCCTTTACGAGATGCCTACGTATCTCTGTGAATTAGAGAATCAAGCCAAAAAATGTAGTTCTGATCTGTGGGGTGAGGCCCCTTATATAGATGTTGGGAGTCCTTGAATTGGACTTGGTATAGGAGACTTGGTGGGCAAGTCTCATAAATAGAATGGACTTTGGAGTCCTAGATAGTAGGAAACTGATTCCTTATCCTTTTAGGTCCCCTTGAGGCTAATCTATAAGGATTTATATCCTTATCGGGACTCTTCTCAATAGCTGATTTTTCCCTTATTAATTAATTACGAAATTAATTAATAATCAGGGCTTTTGGGCCTTCTTTATTCCATCAGGCCTGATCTGATCCATCAGGCCTGATTTGGTCCATCAGGCCTGATCAGTATGTTAACCTTTCTGGTCTGAATGTCATACTTCTTCTTATTGGGCCTAGCAGTCCACACCTTGTACAATTAATGCAGTATTTAATTATACTATCATAATTTATTTATCCCTATCATTTGCCCCCCAACTTTTGGGAAACATTGATTAGGTTTCGCAGAAGTTAAGTCTATTCATTCCCTTACAGGGTTTCGTTTTTCTGTAAAGTGTGGAGCGACTTACACATTTACAATGAATTATCTTAATTTCCAGGAACTTTTCCCTTAATTCCGGGATTTTTCCTTATTTTTCTGGATTTTTCCCTTAATTTCTTGGGATTTATCCTTCTTTTTTTCTGGATTTTTCCCTTAATTTCTGGGATTTATCCCTATTTTTCTGGATTTTTCCCTTAATTTCTGGGATTTATCCCTATTTTTCTGGATTTTTCCGTTAATTTCTGGGATTTATCCTTTTTTTCTGGATTTTCCCCTTAATTTCTGGGATTTATCCCTATTTTTCTGGATTTTTCCCTTAATTTCTGGGATTTATCCTTTTTTCTGGATTTTTCCCTTAATTTCTGGGATTTATCCTTTTTTCTGGATTTTTCCCTTAATTTCTGGGATTTATCCCTATTTTCCAAATTTCCAGCCCTTTTTCGACCAGGATCCTAGTCGAAATTTCGACCTGGATCCTAGTCAAATTTTGGGTCAATCTTTCAATCCTGGTCGATGCATTTCGACTAGGATCCACGACCTGGAATTTGACCAGGATCCTAGTCGATCTTTCGACCTGGATCTAGGTCGAAAACTTCCCCACTTTTTAGCTCCTGGTCTTGAGCCTCGACTAGGATTTTGACCAGGATTCTAGTCGAAATTTTGACCTGAATCCTGTTTGAATATTTTTTGGTTTTCTTGCTTCCTGGTCGAAGGATTTCGACTAGGATCCATGACCTGGATTCGACCAGGATCCTAGTCGAACTTCGACCTGGATCTTTAACCCCCATTCTTGAAAGAAGCTTGGTCTATTCGACCTCATTTCTGGTCGAAGTTTCGACCTCAATTCAGTCCCATTATTCCGGCTATTTTCGGGTGTCTGCTCGAAAGATTTCGGGCAGGATTCACGACCTGGATTTCGACCTGGATTCTGGTCTTTATTACCCGTTATTTTCGGGTGTCTGCTCGAAAGATTTCGGGCAGGATTCACGACCTGGATCTCGACCTGGATTCTGGTCTTTTTCTAGCCTTCTCCATTGGGCCTTACATCTTTTAGGGCTAAAATTGAATTTTCCAAATCCTAATTGGATTTGGGCCTGGCTTTCTCTATTGGGCTTTTTCAAATATTACTGGGCCCCTCTTATTGGGCTTTACCAAATATTACTGGGCCTCTTTATTGGGCTTTACCAAATATTACTGGGCCTCTTTTATTGGGCTTTACCAAATATTATTGGGCCTCTTTATTGGGCTTTACCAAATATTACTGGGCCTCTTTTATTGGTCTGGGCTTAATATTGATTTGGGCTTAATACACCCTGTTTAGAATGCTCTAGAATTCCTAGGAATATTCTGGAATATTCCTTTTTCTGGGCTTTTTCCTATGGGCCTTTGTCCTTAATGGGCTTTCGTCCCTTCAACTTCCTTTTCCTCTTATATAAAGGAATTAGGAAAGGCTACTACTCCTCACCTTCTCATTTCTAAGTTTTCTTCTTTCTCCTCCTGCTAAGATTCTCAGAGCAATAACAGCAAGTCGGAGCTCAAAGCCTTTTTTCAGGAGTGCTTCTTCAGGTAAAATTCCTCCCTTTGCTTTTCGTATCTATTTTTCCATTGTGTGCCGTTTTAAGATAGCCTGTTTACGTGCCCCTTTCTTCTTTTCTTTTTTTTAGATGGCTAATAAAAAATGACTCGCCTGGCCAAGATGAACGTGGCTAGAAAGTCCAACGAATTTCATATTCGATCGAGGTATACTTCCTTAATCGACATGATCAACACTCGAGGGGACGAGTACCCGTCTGATGCGCATCTGGATGCGCACGATCATATTAGTTCTTTACGGGATCCCAAGGAGCTGGAGAAGTTGAGCAGCTGCTTCAAAATCAAGGAGCCTTTTAAGCTGGTTCTTGCGGGTCCGGCCGACAGGGCCTGCCAGTGGAAAAAGGACGCACTATGCGTCTATAGGGATACTCTAAGGGCAGGTATCAGACTCCCTTTTCATCCGTTCATTCCCTTGTTACTGGCTGATGTGGGCGTCAGCCCTTGCCAACTCCCCCCAACTCCTGGAGGCTTATTCTGTGCTACCTGTCACAATGTGCCAAGCACAAGGTCCCTACTTCTGTTGCTGTTTTCAGGAAAATTTTCCAGTTCAAAAACAGCCCTGATAAAAGTCTGGGTTGGGTTTCTCTAAACCAGCGCCCCACTATTCCCCATATTGTGAATGGGAAGTCCATCCCTGACAACAACTTGGGGTGGAAAAAAGATTTTTTGTTCGTTGTTTGGGAGGGTGGAGATTGGGGCACCCTGTTTCGATCGTCCTTCGGGCTTGCCGTCGATGGGAGCCCAAATGACATAACTTTGTCTGAGGAGGAGGCTAGAGCTTTCAACCTCCTTACACAAGATAATGGGACTTCCCATTCTTGGGATCTTATCCAGGAGTCCGTTCTTGTAGAACGCGGCCTCTCTCCCGTCCCTAAGAAAAGTAAGTTTCCTCCCTTATATCTCGCTCTCTTTTCTTTATTTCATTTTCTATTCCACTAAGTTTTCAACTTTGCTTGTTGCAGTGGCTGAGAAGATTGAGGAGGCTACCAAGCCTAAAGACCTGAAGACAACCAGGATGAAGAGGGCTGGAAAGGTCTTTAAAGACCCACGCCTTGGTGACCGATTCCCTGAGTTCCTCCTTCAAGCAATGGAACCGGGCGAGGAAGGCCCCAGCCAGGTTTTGCGCACCAAGCAGAGGCCAGGGGCCTATTTTCAACCTGCTTGGGGGATCCGGGGCAAGGATTCAATATTGGGCAGCACGGCCCTGTCCAAGGAATGGTCTAAGCACTCCATCTCCCCGATGGACTATCAAGATTTTGTCCTTCAACAGGACTTATAGGGGAATGAGCTTTTTGGAGCCCAGGCTTTGGCGACGGTACGTCCTTTACCTATGCCCTTCATACTTGCCTTTTCATGTTTCTTTTCTCAAACTTTTGCTGCTTTTCTTGCAGGCTAACGCCCATTTCCAAGGGGCAATTCACCAAGCTAAGGCTTGGAAGGTTGGCCTGGAAGATGCTAACAAGAAGTTGGAGGAGGCCAACCAAAGAATAGAGGCCCTTAAAGCTCAACTGGCCTCTTCCACTTCTGACCTGGAAACAGCCCGGGCCGAAAATGTTATTCTGAAGGCACAGAAGGATAAAGCCTTTGATGGCTGGATGGACACCCAGGAGTTCAAGGACTTGATGGTGGAGCACGATGTCCTCTTACACCCAGTTAGCTATAAGGAGGGCTGGGATGCTGCTGTGGAGGCCGTCCAAGATGAATTTCCGGAGGTCCTAGAGCAGTCCTCCTTCCCTTGCCCTGTGCGAGTTCCGGAGCTTGGGGGTATTACTGAGAAGCTTGCTGATATGATCAAGGACGGAGAGGAGGAAGATTCTTCCGAAGAGGAGTTTGAGCCTGTCACTAAGAAGGCCAGGGTGGAAGAGCTTCCAAGAGTAGCGCCTCAACAGCCAGCATGTCCCGCAGAGGGAACCTTTACAGGGACTTCGGAGGGGACGACCGAGACGTCTTAAGGAACGACTGAGACATCCGAGGAGACTTCGGATAGTGGTTCCGAGGAGTCTCAGCCTTCCAAGGCCTAAGTTTTTTTGTATATCTTCTTTTTGAACTTTATTCATATCAGAACTTGTTACCCTTCAGGGTTATATTCCATATGCTATTTTCCTTATTTGCCTCTTTCTTCTTTACAATACTTAATATGCACTTAAACTTTAAGCACCCTTAGATTGAAAAATATTCAAACTCTTTAATAAGAAGTCTGGTTTTCCAAAACCTTACATAGCATGGGTTCGACCTTAGATTATCTTACACGTAGTAAACCTTCAGGTTTTGTGCGTGCCAGGTTCTCGGGACTTCAAAACCATCCATAGTCTCCAGCTTGTAGGTTCCTCTACCCTGAACGCTCTTGACTCTGTACGGCCCTTCCCAATTCGGGGCTAGCTTTCCTTTTTGTCCGACACCAGAAGCTTCTATCTTTCTCAAGACTAGGTCACCTTGTTTGAAAAACCTCTCTTTAACCCTGAGGTTGTAGTAGAATGAAGCCTTTTTCTGATATTCTACTATCTTTGCATGTGCCTTATCTTGCACTTCATCGATTAAATCCAGGGCTAACCTCTGCCCTTCTTCATTTTCTTCTGCATTGAAAGCCTGAATCCTTGGAGAGGAATGTGATATCTCTACTGGAACAATTGCTTCTGCCCCATATGCCAACATGAAGGGAATTGTGCAACCTGCTTAGTTGTGATCTTAGCCAAGGGTTTGGCTTCGACCCACTTGGTGAAATAATCAATGGCTACAATCAGAAACTTCCTTTGTGCCGTGGCCATGGGAAAAGGCCCCAAAATATCCATCCCCCACATAGCAAAAGGAATGGGCGAGTTGATAGAGGTCAGCATCTCGGGGGTTGTCTAACAACAGGTGCATGCTTCTGACAGCGGTCATATTTCTTCACGTACTCTTTGGCATCAGCCATCATTTCTGGCCAATAAAAGCCTAAATGAGTTATCTTATGAGCCAAGGCCCTGCCCCCCAAGTGTTGTCCACAAATACCTTCATGCACTTCTTCAAGAGCCAAGCGTGCCTCATCGGGCCTGAGACACCTCAAGTAGGGAACCACGAAGGATCTTTTGTAAAGAATCCCATCTATCAAAGAGTACCTTAGTGCCCGAACAATTAACTTCCGTGCTTCAGTTGCATCGCTTGGCAACCAACCGGTTTGAATATGAGCCTTAATGGGATCAATCCAGGATTCCCCCAGGCCTATAGGAGCCACAAGCTTAACATCTATGCTTCGTGTTTTCAAAACACGGAAGTACACACTTCCTGAACTTTCTTCTATCTCAGATGAAGCAAACTTTGATAGCGCATCTGCTTTAGTATTTTCTTCCCTTGGAATGTGTTCAACATGGCATTCATTAAATTGGGTCATCACAGCCCTTACTAGGCGAACATACTTAGCCATCATATCATCCCTTGCCTCAAATTCTCCCTTTACCTGGGATATGATCAGCTTCAAGTCTCCACGGACCTTTAAGTTTTTGACTCTAAGTGTCCCAGCTAGACCAAGGCCAGCTATCAGGGCTTCATACTCTTCCTCATTGTTTGTGGTTGGGAAGTCTAGCTTCATAGCATACTCAATTAAGAACCCATCAGGACTTTGCAAAACCAACCCTGCTCCACTGGAATTTGTTTTTGATGCTCCATCAAAATAGAGAACCCAATATTCTTTCTCCTTATCATCCTTCTCTCTGTCCCCCTTATCGACTCCCTTGTCTTGAGGTATGGTATCTTCCTGCCCCCCGACTTCTTGGTTGGGTATGGTACATTCCACCATGAAGTCCGCTAGTGCCTGGGCTTTTATGGCCGTACGTGGCTTATACTTGAGATCGAACTCTCCCAACTCTATTGCCCACTTAATCAATCTCCCACTTGCCTTGGGACTGTGAATGATATTTCTCAGGGGCTGATTTGTTAGCACCTCAATCTGGTGAGCCTGAAAATAATGACGCAGCTTTCTCGAAGCCATTACCAAGGCTAAAGCGAATTTCTCAGTAGCTGAATAATTCAACTCAGCACCATGCAAAATTTTGCTGACATAGTATACGGGTTTCTGGACTTTCAGTTCCTCCTTAACCAACACCGCGCTCAAGGCGCTCTCTGAAACAGCCAAGTACAAGAATAAAACTTCACTCTGAATTGGCTTGGCCAATAACGGGGCTTGGGCCATATACTTCTTTAACTCTTCAAATGCCTTCTGGTTTTCCTCACTCCATACAAAGTCTTTGATGTTCTTTAGTGACTTGAAGAATGACAAGCACTTGTCTCCTGACTTGGAGATGAATCGTCCTAGCGCAGCAACCCTTCCTGTGAGCTTCTGAACATCCTTGACAGTTTTTGGTGATTCCATGTCCAGGATTGCCTTTATTTTATCAGGGTTAGCCTCAATTCCCCTCTTTGAGACCATCAATCCCAAGAATTTTCCAGATCCTACTCCGAAAGCACACTTCGTAGGATTCAACATCATCTTGTGGTACCTCAGGACCTCAAAAGCTTCCCTCAAATGGGTTATATGATCAGTCTTTACTAGACTCTTGACTAACATGTCATCAACATAGACTTCCATAGTCTTACCAATAATATCCTTAAAAATTTTATTCACCAACCTTTGATAGGTGGCTCCTGCATTCTTGAGACCAAACGCCATAACAAGATAACAATAAACTCCAAAGTCAGTGATAAATGATACCTTTGGAATGTCATCCTTATGCATTTTGATCTGGTTGTATCCGCTAAATCCATCCATGAAACTCAGCATCTCATGTCCAGCAGTGGCATCAATCAAAGTATCAATTCTTGGCAGCAGAAAACAGTCTTTGGGGCATGCATCATTCAGATCAGTGAAGTCTATACACATCCTCCACTTTCCATTAGCCTTCCTTACCATTACAGGATTTGCTAACAACTCCGGAAATTGGATCTCCTCAATGAAACCAGCCTCTAAGAGCTTTTCTACTTCCTATTTTATAGCCTCTTGTCTTTTCGGGGCAAAATTTCTTTTCTTTTGTTTCACTGTCTTCCGGCTTGGATCCACGTTTAGCTTGTGAGTAATTAACTCCGGGTCTATGCCTGGCATATCAGCTGCTGACCATGCAAACACATCACTATTTTCTTGCAAAAATTTCACTAACTTCCCTCTAAGGGGCTCCTCTAATGTGGCTCCAATGAAAGTCATCCTCCCAGGATTCTCGGGGTCTAAAGGAACCGAAACCAATTCTTCTGCTGGCCTTCCTTAATTCTCGTCATTTTCTCGAACATCCATATCTTCAATAGGAAGAACCTACCCCCCGACTCCATCTGCCCTCAAAGAGGCCACATAACATCTTCTAGCCATTTTTTGATCTCCTCTCTCTTCTCCAATCCCGTTTCGGGTGGGAAACTTCATGACTGAATGGTAGGAAGAGGGGACTGCCTTGAAGGCATGTATCCCTGTTCTCCCCATGATAGCATTATAAGTTGAACTAGCCTTTACCACCACGAAATCCAGCATCTGCGTTGCTTGCCTTGGTTCCGTACCTATGGTGGTCGGTAATTTAATTATCCCTTCCACAGGACACTCTACTCCAGCAAATCCATATATTGGCATGTCAGTTGGTGTCAACTGGGAGTCGTTATACCCCATCCTTAGAAAGGTGTCGTGGAGCAAGATATCCACAGAAGCACCATTATCCACAAGGACCCTCTTAACCGGGC
Source organism: Apium graveolens (assembly GCF_009905375.1). Taxonomy (NCBI): domain Eukaryota; kingdom Viridiplantae; phylum Streptophyta; class Magnoliopsida; order Apiales; family Apiaceae; genus Apium; species Apium graveolens. The sequence goes on from NC_133654.1 coordinate 122,814,845, forward strand.
TATTTCCTATTATCGGTGTTATGACCAGCGGGTCGTCATGGGGGAACTTCACACCCTCTAGGTCGGAATCATCAAAAGCCAATGTTACTTCTGTCCTGGCCCTCTTCGGGGCTTCTCCAACAATATGCATAACGTCCCTAGCATATGCCTTTCTGGAATTTTTGGACAATCCAGCAGCAGTTGGACCTCCAAAGATCGTGTTTATTACAGGTCCTCAACGGCGTCGCGGTCCTCCAAAAATCGCATTTATAACCGGCCCTCTGGGTTGGGGATTTCGCCCCTGATCATCTTGGTCCCTCATACGATCTTCAAAGTTCTTCCTTCCATTATTATTTATGTCCCCTCCATCTCCAGTATACTTGTTCAATCTTCCTTTTCGAATCAAAAACTCAATTTCATCTTTCAATTGCCTACACTCATCAGTGTCATGGCCAACATCTTTGTGAAACCTGCAATACTTGCTCTTATCTAGCTTGGCGGGATCAGCCTTCAAGGGCTTAGGCCAGCGAATATCTCTGTCTTTCTCAATCTCCATCAAAATCTGACTTCTAGGAGCATTCAGCTTAGCGTATTCAGTGAACTTTTGCCCAGGTCCTCCCCTCTTGGGGGTTGAATCAGGGTTTTGTTCGGTTCTAGGATATTTGTCCTTTGCAACATATTCTAAATCAGTTTTCCGCTTCCTGCCTCCAGTGGGCTCATTACTTACTACGGTCTTCCTCATACTTTCTTCAACCTTGATATACTTCCCTGCCCTCTCTTGGAGCTGCAACATGCTTTCAGGGGGACGTTTGGCCAAGGACATCTTAAAAAACTCGTCCCTAGTTCCTTGTTGCAGTGCTATCATGGCTACCTTATCATCAAGGTCCGGGACTTTTAAAGCCTCCTTTGTGAAACGATTCAGGTAATCTCTCAAGGATTCCTTAGCTCCCTGCACAAGACTCATAAGAGATGCTGAACTTTTCTCATGGACTCTTCCACTGATGAATTGCTTAATAAAAGCCTGACTTAATTCTCTGAATGATCCAATAGAATTTGGGGGCAGGCGACTGTACCATCTTTGAGCCATACCCGACAGGGTTTGAGGGAAGGCCCGACACTTTATAGCATCATTCACGTGTTGCAACAGCAGTGCATTAGAGAATGTCCTAACATGATTAGCGGGGTCTCCCGTGCCATCATAGGCTTTGATAGTGGGCATCTTGAATTTCCTTGAGATATGGGCATTCATTATCTCTTCTGTGAAGGGTGGAGTTGGATCATCAGGATCTCCAAGGGGAAGGAGATTGCTTGGATCAGTTCTTGGGACAACAGCCCTTCTTCGTACCGGACCATCCAGGTCTATGACAGAAGGAGGATTTCTCCCCCTTGGAGGTATCTGGGGTCTGGTGGCCTGGTGAGCCTCCAAATCACGCCTCAGCCTTTGGATTTCAGCCTCATGAGCCCTGATCCTTTCCTGCACTTCTTGGGGATTCGCCCCTGGGGTGCTTTGGGGGCGTTGCCTTCCATCGGCCATTGGCTCTTTTCCAGGATGCCTCCTTCTCGGGGCCACTTCATCATCCCAAGATTCGGAGTCTCTCTCAGTGTAAGGACCAGAAAATTCCCGATCCTCAGGGATAGGACCCAAACCTCGTATATAGGGGGGCGACTGCCCTCGTGCTTCGCTTCGCCCAGCATATCCACTTCCTCCAACCTCAGGGTGAAGGGGCATCCTATAAGGGGGGTTAGTAGTAACAATAGTTGAATATTCATACCCGACGGGTCGAGAATTCACAGGTATATGCACTTGTTGAACTTGAGGATTCGTACCTTGAATAGTCCGGGGAGTTATCCCTTGTGGCTGAGGTTGAGTTGCCCCTATCTGGGGTTCCCCCTGAGTAGATGCATAAGTTGAATGGGGAGGAACCTCCACGGTTGACGAAATCACCTGGGTTGTCTCTGATGGTGTTCCTTCCTCTAGAGCTCTAATTGTTCTCCGTGTTCTCACCATGGTTGTTGTTGTGCTGTCCCACAGACGGCGCCAAATGTTATGGATTAAAACTAATATATATAATTGCTGTAATTTATAATAAGGAACGTGAGCTTCGAGGCTCGATTTGGCTGCTCTCGTGTTTCGTGGCTCAATCTGCCTTTACGAGATGCCTACGTATCTCTGTGAATTAGAGAATCAAGCCAAAAAATGTAGTTCTGATATGTGGGGTGAGGCCCCTTATATAGATGTTGGGAGTCCTTGAATTGGACTTGGTATAGGAGACTTGGTGGGCAAGTCTCATAAATAGAATGGACTTTGGAGTCCTAGATAGTAGGAAACTGATTCCTTATCCTTTTAGGTCCCCTTGCGGCTAATCTATAAGGATTTATATCCTTATCGGGACTCTTCTCAACAACTGATTTTTCCCTTATTAATTAATTACGAAATTAATTAATAATCAGGGCTTTTGGGCCTTCTTTATTCCATCAGGCCTGATCTGGTCCATCAGGCCTGATCTGGTCCATCAGGCCTGATCAGTATGTTAACCTTTCTGGTCTGAATGTCATACTTCTTCTTATTGGGCCTAGCAGTCCACACCTTGTACAATTAATGCAGTATTTAATTATACTATCATAATTTATTTATCCCTATCACATGTATAATATAGACAGAGTTCCAGTTTATAACTGTATGAAAATATCGTTGCAAGGTGATCTCATATATCTAACCTTGTCTCAACATTTTTCTGAAAATCTTTGTCATGCATAAGATAATCATTAACTAGATATAAGTTGAAAAGATGAAGTTACGAGATACTCCAATATACTTATATCTTTTTCGAATACTACTTGAACTACCATCATTCAAGGTATAAATAGTTCATCCCACAGATGAAGTTACAAGACATAACTTGTATAGAATCAATCTTTGAAATATCATCAAAAGGGAATGAAGTTACGAGATACTTCATTTGATGAAAACGTCATTTTGAAAACTCGATCCTGCCAACACTCAACAATCGCCCAACCGTAGACTTTCTATCGAAGTGCTCTGGGTAGTGTTGCAGAAATATCCAACTGGATGATGAACTCATTACGGGAGTTTGTCACGCCAGGAAGACAACTCACGATGATCAGTCGCAGTAGTGCAACCCCACCATTTTTTACATGTAGAGGAGAACAGTCAGATTTACTTGTCAACCGAACACTGGACTCCTAAGGAATGGACCGTCTTAGCGGAACTTCCGGGCCATTTGGGCCAATAAACAAGGCTGGGCCGGCACCACTCGGCCACTTACGCCACTCCTACTTCAGATGAAATCCATGACTCTGAAATATATAGCTCGTCTCCCCTTTCCCCAAGTAGAAACTTGTTGATACGGCTCCACCAAGAAGTCGTATCTAGTTGGAAATGAAAACTCACCGATATTTCCCAGGAGATGCCTGTTAATGGATTAACTTATTCCAAGAATTTTACTTCCCGAGTGTTAGGTAAGTAATCAAAAACTATTTTAACAAAACAATAACCTTGTTGCGAATATAAAAATACATCACGGCCCCGGATCTCTCAGATTTTTTAGCGAGTATATAAATCCCCTTCGAAAGGAAGTTCTTAAATTTGAAAACGAGTTTTGGGATCCATTCTAACCTTCCAAAAATAGTTTTGATAAAGTTTGGAAATAATCTCTGGAAATATTTAAAGTAAGAATGATTTGATAGAATCAATTATTTTCCGAATACTTGGCAAATATTGAAACAATATTCTTTAATAAAATAAAGAATATTATTTAATAAAATAAGCGGAGTCATAAGTCTTCGAATGAATATTCAAAATAATATTAATTAAATAAAATAAGCGGAGTCATTAGTCTTCGTATGAATATTCAAAATAATATTCATTTATAATATAAAACTATCGAATAAACATTATTCAATTAATAGTTTTCAAAACTATTTATATATATAATATACTCGGGAACATCGCCTCCCGGTTTAGAAAAATGTTCAACTCTGGGTCCCCTATACTAAGGGTATACGCAAGTACTGCTTATCTCTAGCATAGGTATTATACAGTTTATAATCAATTGAATCAACAATGGGATATCAAGATTCTGAAACAGGCATGCATATTTATCATATCAATATGCTCCAATATAAAGCAAGATTTGCTAATAACAATCATGTACTGATCACAAGATAATGCATATACATATATACATCACAACAAGAAAACTTGTCTGAGTGTCCGGGATAGACTTAAGCTTAGAGTGTAATATCCGGGATATATCGTGTAATTATTTTTGCTTAATATATGTGTTCAGTATCTATTCTGTGAACTAATTGTTAAGTGATAAATGCGTTTGGATGTTTAAAAATATTATTAATTTAGTATTTTAATTTTTATATATCCAAAATAAAATATAGATAATTGTCATATCTTCCTAATTATTTTTATGTTGATTTATGAAATTATAAGAATCATATGAAATTTATAAAATCTTTTTCCAAGTATTCAAAATCTATTTTATAAAAACGGGAACCAACCGACATCATCTGTTTTTACGTTTTTAGAACTCGAAACTTTTCTGAGAACTCCTTCCTAACCTAATTGCAATATTCCGAGCATTTTCCATGTTTCGACTTTTTCGATCCGGCGTACGGTTTGTCCTGCGCGGGTCCCGGCGCAACATTTTCGATACAACATTCGTTTCGGTAAATCAATAAAACTCGTATTTTTGATAAACGGGAGCTTTTTATTAAACTATCCCAATTATCACCTCGTAGTACGTGTAACCAGGCGCTGAGACCAAGACCGCAGTACAAATTATACTGATTTGGATAACTGTCCCGAAAACCGATACCGGTTGGAACAGTTTTTGTAAATAAACATACCGTTTTATATCCGGAATGATCCAACTGGATACTAATTTTTCGTAAATATAAATAGCCTTTTACCGTATTTTATTTCGTATCAAAATCATTTGCAGACAGATAATTATATAATTTTCCAGAGAAAAATCTTATATTCATATAATCTTCCAAGAATCAAACCAGCTTTTGGAGGTGTTATTGATCTTTGTTTGGAAAGCTCAAGTAACCGATTTGAAGGTATTGAAGAGCTCTATCAGATTCTGTGATCCATACACCTGCAGAAATCAAGGTTTATTTTCTATATTTTTATTTATTTTCAAATTAATTTTACTAAAAATATGAATTTTTGTTCGGATGATTGTTTGTATGATTTGATGATTGCATGTCGTAGAGCTTGTTTTCCTGATGATTTTGATATATTATACGTCTGATTTGGAGTTCAATAACATATTCAAAATTGAGTTTGATTTTCGAATTGTGAAATTAGGGTTTATAACCCGTATGAATGTTCTTAATTGAAATTTGGGGTTTCTTATTTCGGGATAGATAGATATTGTGGTATAGTGGGTTGTGTTCTCTGTGAAATTTGCAATCCAGTCGTACAAGTTTCACAAATCAACGAGGTCTGTAGAGAAGGGAGTTGTCCTTTGAAGTTTACGTCGAGTTCGCCGGAAACCGGCGAACTTCTCGGCTATTTTTCGGCCTATTCAGGGGTTGTCTGTGTGATTAAAGAGTGTGGTTAGATTCCTGGTAAATTGTAGATGTAATCTGGAGTTTGTGGTGATGGGAGGATGCCGGAGTCGAGTTCTCCGGCGAACCCCGACTGTTTTCCGGCGAGGGCTGGAAAAATTGCAGTTTAGTACCCTGACTTTTGAAAACGATGAAGTTCAGTCCCTGAACTTTTCAGAGTTTGCAAAAGTTGGATTCTTGTTTTAAAAATATTCAAAAATCATATTTCCTATTTATTTTTATTATAAAAATTCGTTTTAATTTCTGAAAATTATTATTTTAATTCCAAAAATTATTTTTAATTCAAAAATAAATCTGAATTAATTAGTTAATTAATTTCAGTTAATTTTTAATTGATTAATTGGTCAATTAATTCGAAAATTAATTGATTAATTGATTTAATTAATTATTAATTGATTTTAATTAATTATTTAATTAGATTTAATTATTTAAAAATGATTTAAAAATTCTGAAAAATAGTTCCAAGGCTCGATAATTATTATAAAATTATTTTGAAGCCAGAATTGGCCAACCGAACCCTATTTATTACTCCGAAATCGATCCAACGACCCGTTTTAATACCGAAAAATGTTTTAAAAATCATTTTAAGTACCCGAAAGCCTATTTATGACCCGAGACTTCTTTATAAATGAGATATCAGTGATTATGTGACATGTTATGTGTTATAGGTGACTTGTTGGTTGACTGTCAGTCTGTATATTCGATGTTTACATGTTTATTGCGTAACTTTCAATCCGTTAATCGGATTTGGGTAAAATGAAGGGTAGATAGGAGTATGTGTTGAATAGAATCATATGAGTTGAATATTGATAGATGCTTATGATATGTGAGCAGAAGAGGCAAGACGTAGGAAAGTGAAACAGGTAGTTGAGGAGTAAGACGATTGTGATTGGAAGCGAGTGTAGTGTAGTAAGCTAATACCAGGCAAGTGCTCTGAACTTTCTCAAGATATTTACTGATTGATAGTCCTGTTTTATATTACAAGTGCTTTGAAGCACTAAACCCTAACCATGAATCCAGCTATTAATCTTGAGCCGTAAACCTGATTCTTTCTAGACCATTGATGGTTGTATACCCAAATATGAACCCCAAATATACGATTCTACTCCACAAATACATACAAACTAAATACCATACACTGAATCGAATTACCTACATACTTAAACCATTGTATCTTATGCTTTGAAAGACCAAATCCTTGAAACTCTAAAATGTCGTTTCCTTTGTTATCCAATTCTTTCCTTACCCAGCATCCAAGCTTTGAAATTTCCTTATTGATCCTTACGAAGATTGAAACCCTTTCATTACTGAACACTCAATATTGTTAATGATTATGTTTATTGTTTATTATCGTTTATTCTGTTATTATGTTAGAATTGGATTGTTTTTATAAAATTGTGGACCAGATTCGTGGTTAGACCATATAATGGTCAAGTTAGGCCAATGTGTGCCTTGAATCCAGTAGTTAGAGCAGTGTTGTGTGCTTTGCTCGGGGTTAGTGCGTGACTGATCAGCAGCCTAACCTTGGTTTTTAAAATGAAACTATAATATCCAATTCTAAATCATAATCCATTGTTCACTTGATATCATAACCATGTTCACCTGATGATCATTATTCTCAGTTTTTTCATTGTGACTTGCTGAGCTAGTTAGCTCATTTGTGCGATGTTGTTTATATTCTTTTACAGTTAAAAAGAAACCGGTTGGTAGCGAGGATCCCCAGTCCAGCGCGAGAGCTAGGGGTACAGGTTGATCAAGTTGAGCTAGTAGGCTTCTTTTGGGATAATTTAAGTTTGTAAAAGTTTGTAATAATGTTTAATACTCAGTTATGAGTTTGGAATAGTTGGGATTTGAACGTTTGTAATATAAGTAGGTGTGTTTGGCTTGTGTGCATACTTTAACCTATTGCGGTCCGTGGTAGTTGGTAAGTAGGGTCACTGCGTATTATTATTATCTTTATTATTGTTATAAGCAGATTATAAATAAGGTGTGTGTGTGGACCCTAAACTTCTGACCCGGGTTTGGAGGGCGCCACAGGTTTGGTATCAGAGCTACAGGTTATAAGTCACTGACACAAGCCTAGGTTGACGGGAATGTGTAGAGGGTTAGGATTAGAAGTAAGGAATAGAAAGATAGAACGTCGAGAGGTTGAGTGCTTCGATATAACAGGTATTAGTGTAATTCGCGTTATGGTTCAAGATTCTTATATTGCGATATGATTTCAGATAGCAGTGATGGCCGACACTTTAATTCCCATATCAGCTGATCACTCAGAGCCTTCAGTTGGAGTACCATCATCAGATCCACGTCCTGTTGTTCCACCAGTGTTGGCTATACTACCTCCACCTGTGTTGCAGCTCGTACCATGCAGGCTATTCCACCCCCAGGCATGAGGCCACCTGTCAGAGGACCCCCACCTGCTGATTCAGGCTTTACTAGTCACTCAGTTATAGGAGTACCTTTATAGTTCTCTTCCTATCATGTCCCATATCATCAGTTTGAGGCTTGCCTTATGGAGCAGCGATTCCTACAGGGTCAGATTCAGGAGTTACTACATATTATACGTACCGGAGAGGTTGGGAGTGGTGAGAGGTGACTCAGAGAGAGGCTCCAGGCGTTTCGTAGAGCAGCTGTAGTGAGGATTGCTGAGGCTACACATGAGGACATCACCCCTGATTTCCTAGTGGAGTGGGCTAAGTGGGTTCTAGAGGAGCTTGAGGAGATTGGAGGTCCAGACTTGCCATGAGTTAGAAATCCAGAGATGCTGAGCAGTATTGTGATGGTTGTATAGTATGTACAGTAGTGTGTAGTGTGTATCAGTAGACTTTTGAGTTGTATTTATAGACTAGCTATGCTGACTAGTGAGTAGGTTGTTGTACCCTTTTTACTTTTACTTCCGAAGTGTCTTTACGCTTGTACTACCTAAAACTTTTGGATATATATATCAGCACCTTTCCTTTTCAGTATTGTCATTCCTTTTATTGCACCTGTTTTACTTTACCTTATTTATTGCACCAGTTATACCCCTGTGATACCATGTACCCTGTTTTTCATAACTGTTTATAGTCTGTAAAGAAGCATGCAATTTACTTAGTTATAACTATTTTCAAAAAGGAGATATTTCTGTTTTATAAAACTTTTCTTTTCTACAAAGAATTTGGTTTAAAAGATAGATAAGTTGTTTGATTCTTTACAGAAAAATGCCTCCAAGAAGAAATACCCGCACCAACACCCAGAATGAAGAAACCAACAACAATAACAGCCAAGATGATACAAATCCAGGACCCATGGACCCAGCAATAGCCCAGATTCTCCAAATTTTGTCCCAACAAACAGTTCACCTGGCACAACAACAACAAAGACAGACCAATCCCCAGGTAACTTTCAAAACTTTTCAAGCAATAAACCCACCAGGATTCAAGGGATCCCTAGAGCCGATTGAAGCAAATGTTTGGATAAAGGAACTAGAGAAGGCATTTGCCTTAGTGAAAGTAAAGGAAGAACATAAGGTTGAGTTTGCAAGTTACTATCTGAAGAATGAGGCCACCTATTGGTGGGAGATGGTGAAGATATTGGAAGGTACAGATGTTATTACTTGGGAGAGGTTTAAGGAATTGTTTTTAGAAAAGTATTTTCCTCAGTTTGTCCAAGATCAGATGGAGCTGAAGTTTTTAGAATTAAAGCAAGGGAATATGTCGGTGGAAGATTATGAGAGTAAGTTTGAGGAATTGTCAAGGTATGTGTCGTCGTATGTGGATACTAACAGGAAGAAAGCTAAAAGATTCCAGCAAGGTTTGAAACCATGGATCAGAGGGAAGGTAGCCATTTTTGAATTGGATACCTATGCAGGAGTGGTACAGAAGGCTATGATCGCAGAGATAGAGAGTGAGATGTCCCAGAAGGAAAAGGAAAGCAAGAAAAGGAAATTTGAAGGGAATGAAGGTCAGTCACAACCAGGGAAGTTTCCAAATTTTAAGAAGGGCAAATTTCAGCCAGGAAGAAATTTTAATTTCAAAAGACAGAAAGCAGGCGACGGAGGCCAGGGCAACCGTCCAGTTAATGCGAATCAGCCAAATCAGTTGAGACTAACTTTTTCAGATTTTCAAGTATGTGGAAAGAAGCATGGAGGAGTTTGTAATAAGTTAAATGTGGTATGTTTCAAATGCAACCAGAAAGGGCACTATTCAAGGGAGTGCCGAAATCAGCCAGCAAGAGAGCCAACAAATAAGGATTAGCCTATCCGGAATCCAGCAGTGAAGGTTCCAACTATTGGATTTACGTGCTTTAAATGTGGGAAACCAGGACACATAGCCAGGGATTGCAAGACACCAGCCCCAGTCAGTAATGTATTAAGGATTATGGGATCTACCCCGGTAGTGAATGAGACTCCAAGGGCTAGAGTTTTTGACATGTCTGTGAAGGATGTTATCCAGGATACGAATGTCGTGGAAGGTACGCTTAATGTGAATTCTTTATGTGCCAAAGTGTTAATAGACTCGGGAGCAACTCGATCGTTTGTTTCCCAAGATTTTGTTAGTAAGTTAAATTGTCCAGTTGAGTATTTAAATGAAATAATGTCTGTGGAATTGGCAAATCAAGAACGAATATTTGTTAATCAAGTTTGTGGGAATTGTGAGATTGAGATTTCAAGTAGTAAGTTTTGTGTAGATTTGATACCATTTAAGTTAGTGGAATTTGACGTTATATTAGGGATGGATTAGTTATCTAAGCACGATGCTCAGATAGATTGTCGAAATAAGAAGGTAATGGTGAAAATTCTAGACGAAAGAATAGTAACGTTCAAGGGTCAGAAACAAGTAAAGAAGTTCTTAACGATGATTCAATAAAAGAAGTTATTACGACAAGGATGCGAGCATTTCGTAGCATATGTGATTGACAGAAGTCAAGAGCCAGCAAAACTTGAAGATATTCCAGTAGTGAATGAATTTTCAGACGTGTTTCCCAATGAGCTACCAGGACTTCCTTTAGATAGAGAAATTGAGTTTGCAATCGACTTAGCACCTGGAACAGAACCAGTATCTAAGGCCCCGTATAGGATGGCGCCTGTTGAGATGAAAGAGCTAGCGAAGCAATTGCAAGAGCTGTTAGAGAAAGGAGTAATCAGACCCAGTGTATCCCCGTGGGGAGCCCCGATATTATTTGTCAAGAAGAAAGATGGAAGCATGAGACTGTGTATCGACTATAGGGAGCTCAACAAACTTACAATCAAGAACAAGTATCCGTTACCCATAATTGACGATTTGTTTGTTCAATTGAAGGGAGCCAAGTTTTTCTCCAAAATTGATTTAAGATCGGGATATCATCAACTGAAGATGAAGCCAGAAGATATACCAAAGACAGCTTTCAGAACAAGGTATGAATATTATGAATTTTTAGTGATGTCTTTTGGATTGACCAATGCCCCGGCAGCATTTATGTACCTGATGAACAGAATTTTTAAGGAGTATTTGGACAAGTTCGTTATTGTGTTTATAGACAATATTTTAATTTATTCCAAAAATGGAAGAGGATCATGTGGAACATTTGAGAACAGCTTTGGAGATTTTAAGAAAAAAGAAATTATATGCTAAATTCTCAAAGTGTGAGTTTTGGTTACAGGAGGTTCAGTTCTTAGGACACATAGTCAGTAACGAAGGGATCAAAGTGGACCCAGCAAAGATCGAGGCAATTACAAATTGGGAAAGACCAAGAACACCCACCGAGGTAAGAAGTTTCTTGGGATTAGCAGGATATTATCGTCGATTCGTTCAAAAATTTTCAAGGATTGCAATACCATTGACAAAGCTTACACGAAAGAATGAAAAGTTTATATGGAACGACAAATGCGAAGAAAGTTTTCAGGAATTAAAGCAACGATTAATCACAGCACCTGTTTTGTCACTTCCAGACGATCAAGGGAATTTCGTAATTTATAGCGATGCTTCTCACAAAGGACTAGGATGTGTTTTAATGCAGCACAATAAGGTGATTGTGTATGCGTCAAGGCAATTGAAACCACACGAACAGAAATATCCTACTCATGATTTAGAGTTAGTAGCCATAGTTTTCGCTTTGAAGATTTGGAGACATTATCTGTATGGAGAGAAGTGTGAGATTTATATGGATCACAAAAGCTTAAAGTACATATTCACACAAAAGGAACTTAATATGAGGCAAAGAAGATGGTTAGAATTGATCAAGGATTACGACTGCTCGATTAATTATCATCCTGATAAAGCGAACGTTGTAGCAGACGCGTTAAGTCGGAAGGAAAAGTTAAATATGTTATCAGTACCTGAAGAGATGTATAAGGTGTTAGTCCCTTAACAATGTAGCAAGAATTACAGAAGGGGGGTTGAATGGAATTCTTGAACCTTTTTCTTGAAATAAAAATATTCAACTCGATTATTGATATATTTGTTTTGATTAGCATAATGCGGAATATAAACTTAAATAAATCAAAACACAAGTAATTAAAAACAAGAGTCTTTAAAAACTTTCTGGTGGATTTAAATAATTCAACCAGAGATATATATAATATATCGAGAGGACTCTCTGTGCAAAAATGCCCACAACTGCTTACAAATGAAACTGCTGAGAATACAGGAAATGCTAAAGATTATGCTTACAAAGATTTCTCTGTTTTTGTGTTTCTCAGCTATCTCAGTCATTTTTGTATTTGCTACTCTCTTGGTTTATATAATACCAAGATTACAAAGTCAAAAAGACTGAACAAATATAAAATCTAACAGTCTTAATCTTTGCTGCTTTTCATCCTCTATTACCCAGTTAATGGGCTTCCACAATGTGTTTGTATCCAACTCGATGGCTGTGTGTCAGCTTTCACTGTTCAACTGATGTTTGAATTCTTGATATGATCATCCGTCGACTTTCAAATCATCCGTCGATGACTTAATTATTCATCCGTCGACTGCTATGTTAAACATCCGTTGATAGTCATTTGATCATCCGTCGAAGGCTTTGTTAATCATCCGTCGGTAGCTATTTTGGCACTTGACTTCATTTCACTTATACGGAATTACAAGACATCACTTATGTACAATTAATCAACTTATTCCGCATATCTAGTTAAAGTCAACATGACTTATATGCTACTACAGATTCTATACAAAGGTGCATACATCATTGTGCTATAAACTTATTATTACATAAGCTACTCACTCGATGGATAATAAGTTAATCATCCGTCGGGACTATAATGAGTTATCCGTCGGGACTATAATTCTTATCCGTCGAGTGCTACATTATCTCACTAAGTAAAATCTACTTAGATATTTTGTTTAGGTAATCATCAAGTACACAACATATTCACAACAATCTCCCCCCATTTATGTCTACTGGAATTGTAGGCATAAATTCAGAGATACTTGATGATAACAAAACATCCTAAACATATATCTTTAAAGATAAGTAGATAAAACTGAAAGTGCTTCAATTTAAACAAAATGTACAAGGTTTGGCTCACAGTCAGTTCAAGATGCTCCTCTAGCCTGAGCAGGTTTTTCTAGTTTCTTGAAGGTCTGGATCTTCTTTCAAGCTTTCTGTTGTTTTCTTCAATTTGATTCTGGAGCTTCCTGTGGAATTCTAGTTTATCAGATTCTGAGAGATCTAGCATTTCTTGCATCTCCAAGAGAGTCTCATTGCTAGAGATACTGAATTGGTCTTCTAGTCTGAAGAATCTTCTCACACCCTTGTCATCCATGAATTTCATCAGCCAGTAGGGCCTTACATGCACTCTTCTCCCTGTGTATAGGATGATTAGAGTCTTTGGGAGTGCATCTTTAGCTCTAACACTTCTCAGCTCTTCAATCTTCTTCAATACTAGTCTTCTTGCAGTTACATTGAACCCAAAGTTTTTCTTGAAGGATGAATAGACTTTGATCAACATAGCTTGGCTTTCTTGAAGTATCCTGTGAAGAGGCCATTGAATCTCCCTTCCTCCTTTGTACTTGAACACCAACCTTTTAGGTAGGTTTCTGTATGCATCAATTGCCCTTACTTCATCCAGTTCCTCCAAATAAAGGTTTAGATCTGAGAATTCTTTGATGTCACACAAGTACAAGTAGTCTCCCCTGTTGACCTTGGGTTGAGCTTTAACTACTAACTTGGGTTTGAGAGGTGACAACTTCACTTTCTTGACTGCCCTTGATTTTATCCTTTTTGGCTTGGTAAGGATTGGCAAGTTGAAGTCAGGAATTGGTAATTTATCCCACTCTATTGGCTCATCCTTTGGAACAATAGGCTCTCCATGTATGTTCCTGTAGGGGTCCACCACCCTTATGTCTTCAAATACCACAAAGGGCTTTGATGCTTGAGTTTTAGCTGGTGTGGATTCCTTAGGAAATTGATCTTCCAATTCCTTGTCAACAACATCCAGTTTCCTTTTTGTTCTTCTAGACAATTCCTTCTTTCTTGGGGATTTATTCTGTTCTTCAATCTTCTTCTTTGATTCAGCAGCTTCAGATGTTTGAGAGGGAATTTGTTGAGAAGAGTTTACAGCCTGTAGATTGGCCAAGATGACAATCTGCTCTTTCTTTTGTTTAGATTTCTTAGCATCTAGAGCAGCTTGCCTCTTTTCCTTCTTTAATCTTACTTTCTCTTCTTTCTTTGCTTGAGAAAATTGTGGATGTCCAGCTACCACACAAATTTCCTTTTCATTTCTGAATATCTTGGCAATTCTCCTTTTTGAGGCTGAATCAGCTGGATCTTTATAGAAGACAATGGATCTTGACAAAAGCTTCTTTTCATCAGGCTTGGGTGTCTCATACATAGTGTCCAAGGGATTCTTGAAAGAATTTGGATAATTTACCCCTGGTTTGAGAATTATTTCAGCCTTTTGTGATTTGATGCAGGAAGATTGTCCTTTCGCCAAATAGTTCATGCTCATCTCATTCACACTGATTGGCTTGACATGAGAGTGATGGATGGCTGACTTAACTGGCTCCTTGACTAGTTTAAACTTTTTCTGTATCTCCTCATCAATCTTATCCCAGTTGATCAAACTCAACTTTCCTTTATCAGCAACTTTCAAATTTGCTGCTGCTGCTTTAATTCGATCTATACCATCTGCAACTGGTGGCTTGGAGATAGTAATTGAAGGTACAATTACTTTGCTGATTTGTACTTGAAGTTTCTCCCCCTCTGTTGGTCCTTTCTCCCCCTTACTTGATTCTCTCTCCCCCTTTTTGTTATCATCAAGTTGAGGAGTTAGGCCTTGTGCTTTAGCCAGTTGCATGAGAAGATTTATCTGAGTCTGTTGATTTTGAAGAAGAATAGCCACTGAATCTTCAATAACTTGAACTCTGTTTTCCAGCTTGGCTAGCTTCTTTTCAGAGTCTGATTCTCTCCTCAATCTTAGTAGTAGATCTTACATGGTACCATATGGCATTACTAAATCCAGCTTTTCAGAGTTATAGGTCTTCAAGTCAGCTATATCTCTTTTCAATTCATCCATACTGAGATTCTATCTTAAGTGCTGGATCTTCATTAGATGTAGAGAGTCTAGGTGAGCTTGAAGGACAGCCTTGGTACCAGCATCTGAAGTTTTCTGAAGGGCCTGTTGAATAGCTATTACTTGTTTGACCAAGGACACCTCAAATTGTCCTGGTGTAGATTCCTTTGCCCATGCCCATTCAGGTAAACTTAAAGCAGAACTTGGGCCTTCAGCTCCCACTAAGTTCATGCTTCCATCCAAAGAACCAGAGTCATCATCATTAGAATTTACTCCAAATTCTTCAGATGGCTCTTCAGCTTGAGAAGGCATCCTGTTAACAACAGCTTTATCTCTTTGAAGAGATTCTGTGGTGTGCACCAAATTCAAAGTCTGCTCTGCCTCCACATTGCCCTGAGCAGCCAACAATTGATAGGCTGATACAGGATGAGTAAAAGTGTCAGCATCCAAGGAAATGTTATCAATTTCAGCTTTGTAATGTTGCTGAAATTGTCTTCCCTTTTCAGCATCATCCACAATCATTGACTCACTAACAATGGCTGGATCCATCCTTATTTCTCCTGTACCTGCCTTTCTCTCATAATCTCTCTTTTGTTGCATCAGGGTCTCACCCTAGCTCCCCACCCTCACACCCTCCCCTTCACCTACTAAGGTGGGACTCCTCTCACTCACTTTGGCCAATACTGAAGAAATGGATTGCTGAGATTCACTCTTTTCCTCTCCTTTTGCCTGGGAGCAAGCCGGCCTCTCACTCAAAGCACTCTCCTCTCTCAGTCCTAAGAGTGATTGTATTACCACTAAATCTTCTGCACTAGAAATAATTGAAGTTTGAAGTTGTGCAGAGACACTCGACGGATAAGTGATATCCATCGGGTGAGTGGTAAAGCTATCCGACGGATAACTGCTGTTAAGCTTATCCGTCGGGATATAATCACTACTCGACGGATGAGCAATATCCATCGAGAGAGTAGAAATGAATGAGGTGGGAAGAGAAACTATTGTTGACTCTGTGTTGATTGAAGTTATTTGAGGCACAGATGTCACAATAGTATCTGAAAGAATTGGCAAGTGAGCCAACAAATTATCTAAAAGATGATGCTCACTTGCACTAGATTTTGGCTTCCCCAACAGAGTTAAAGAAGGGGAATCAGGAATTGAAGTGTTTATCATATCCACTTCCAATGAGTTAGTTGGTGAGTATGGTGTTTCCCTGGCTTCTATTATAAGAGATTTTGGCTGTGACTCCATATTTATTGGAGCCACATCAATCTGAATTTGAGAAGGTGCAGGGACTGTGTCTTTAGCACCAGTTTGCACTGTGTGTGTGCCCTGTGCATCCCCAGTTGTTTTGGATTTCTTCTTTCTAGTGTAAGTTGGGGTGAGCTTGTCTCCCTAACCCTTTTGGCCTGTGCTCTTGGATGAGAGCTTTATTCAATAGCCACATCCTTTTGGGAGGATGCAGCTAGAAGATAGCTTTTGTCCTTTTTAAGCACTGCAATTTGTTGGGAAACTGCAGTGTGGCTAGGCTGGGATTCACTCAACTCTCCAACCTTATTCTTGGGGTTTCTTTGATGTTCACCCCTTCCCTCACCTATCTGACCCTCCTTCACACTCCCCTCTTTGGCTTTGGTAGATTTTTCAACTGGTACCTTTTGAGAGATACCAGAGGGGGTTTTCTTTGATTTGGATTTGGAAATTATAGTTGTTTTGGCAGCTTTGGTAGGCAACTGTTTGGTCATTGTCACAGTTGCCATAGTTATGCCTGAAGTCAAAGAAATAGAGGAGATTGGAATAATTGAGGGTATGGATGAACTTACCTCACTTACCTGAGGTGTCAGCATTACAGGGAAATAGAACATTGGCACATCCCTATGGTGGTTGGCTCTGTTCAAATCTGCAATGATTTTTCTCTTTTGAACCCAACAAGCTAATTTGTTGTTTGGGTTCTCAAGTACAATCTCTTGACAAAGATGGTTAGCCAATATCATGAAAAATCTAGCATAATATACATTATGTTGGATTTTAAACGCAGCGGGGGCATGGTAAAACACTTTTACACATACAAAATCCAAATAAAAGCATATAAATCGTGAATAAAAATTCGAGGGATCGAATCTAACCTTTTAAAATAATTCGGAGACAACGATGAAAGATCCTTAGCAGTTGCTCCTCAAGTGTGAAGCACTCCACCGGTATCCACCAAGAAAACGATGTTAAAGAGGAGGAAGGAGCTGGAGAGAATTGGGTTTTCCAAACTTTTTGGGTTTTCGGGTTCCAACGGGGTTAGAATAAAAATAGGATCTATAATAGTGTATTTATAGGCAAAATTTTCAGCTGAAATTTTCCCATAAATATTATTATTATTATCCTATTTATTATTCTCATTAATAATTAAAACACCTTTTAATCATTAATCCTTTTTCTAAACACTTTAGAAATAATTCTCTCTCTTGATTTAATTTCCAAAAATTAAATCCTTAATTAATAATATTAAGAACTTTT